>NW_022985187.1:966753-1028036 GCF_010093535.1 Lindgomyces ingoldianus
CTTGGTCTTGACCATCCGGACACGCTGACGACCATGAACAACTTGGCGCTCGTGCTGGACAGCCAAGGCAAGTACTCGGAGGCGGAATCGATGCACAGGCAGATGCTGGCGACCAGTGAGAAGGTGCTTGGTCTTGACCATCCTTCCACGCTGACGACCATGAACAACTTGGCGGGAGTGCTGGGGCGCCAAGGCAAGTACTCGGAGGCGGAATCGATGCACAGGCAGACGCTGGCGACGCGTGAGAAGGTGCTTGGTCTTGACCATCCGGACATGCTGACGAGCGTGTACTGCCTTGCTCATCTTCTTGCAAATCGGCATCGTTACGATGAATCTACTGCGCTTTATGGAAGAGCCTGCGCTGGCTACGATACCACTCTCGGCAAGGATCATCCAACTACCCGTGCATGTCACCAGCACTATGCGCAGATGCTTATGTCTCAACCACAGGGCCCTCCTGAAGTTGCTCTAGACACTGCACCTGATAGCTGAAGCAGACAAAGTGCAAATAGATTAGGACTGCTACGTAGGTTCGCAAAGTTTAGCCTTAAATGTCCTAAGGGAAATACCTCATGATAGAAGCAATTGTACGATACTATATAGTACGCTTTACCGCTAGGTTTAGTTATGGAAAATGAAGCTGTCTGTTGTCCTTCTAGGCAGGTCGACCAACAAGCGAGGCTAAGCGCATTTGTGCTGAAAATTTCCTGTCAGCAGTAATAAATAACAGCTAAGCTATTCTAGGCACGTGGGCCGATGCCTCCCTGCAGAGTGACCCTAGCTGGTCGAATTCGAATCAGCGCAGAGATACAACCACTTCTCAGATGTTATCGCCAGGCTCGGGATTGGGTTATCATACCATGAGCTTCGACTTGACAGGTCGTTAGCAAGATGCATGTAGTTTCAGCGCATCTATGGCGGTTGAAAGTGAAGCAGTTAGGCGAAGCTCACAGTAAACTATGGTACTGAATGGTAAGCAGAGGCTATTTTTGAGGAGATTTCTTGAAATGTTGCATTTTAGTAGCTAAAGATGCTATTCCGAGAAAATCTGTCTCCTTAATCTTGAGTTGAGATTGTTGTGTTGAGATGAAATTATGGCGTTCCGTCACGGCGTGCGTCCCGCCACGCAGGGATAGACGTTATGTAGATAGATTCAGTGCAATTTACCAAATCTGAACCATACATCTCTTCTGTTTTCTTTGTGGCTAGAGAACAAAGAATAAAGGCAACCCCTCTACGAATAGCCCGTGACAATATGGCCTCCCTCTAACTAGCTTTCACCAACTGAGTAATTTTCTCATTCCAACGGGTATTGTCACTTATCCTCTCCCCTTATCGCTCTTGCTGGTCTTCATCACCTGATTAGGCTTGAATGAAATTGTACTTTCTACCTCAGTCTCTACCTCAATCTCTACCTCAATCATAACCTCAACCTCACCTTCAACTTCAACCCTACCGAGACTCCACTTCTACTTCTCACCACAATATTCTGTCTGCCCACGATGGCATATACACGCTCGTCCGCGACGCGCCCCATGGATTCGCTGACGAAGTCACCCACACCGGCACCTGAGAAGAGGAATATAGTCGGGCTTCCCAAGCAAGAAAGCGGCCTTCTGGACCTGCAGGCCGCTACAGGAGAGCAACTGAAGGTGTAAGGGAAGCATAAGTGTGAAAAGTAGGTTCACACTAGCATGAATCAGCGCCCGTCGCAACCAGCAATCCCTACTCGTGCGCCTTCCCGCCGAACTCAGGAACAAGATATACGGGTATGCTACCGGCGGCAACATCCTCACCATCGACCACGCACGCAGCACATCTTTTGTCCCACAAATATTCACAGCCTATAGCTCCGCTGATGTTTGTTCACAGCTCTACACATGTCGACAAATATCCTCCGAGATTGGACTGCCGCCATAGTGTCTGAACGCATTCCGCTATAACGCCGCGTCCACTCCCACGGCTTGGGTTCGCGCTCTCTGTCTTTTCTAGCAATCCGCCATCTAGGAAGTCAGATTGGGTGTGGATTTCGGGTGGAGAGGAGGAAAGCGGACGGTGACACGCACTCCGTTTCACCTTCTCACGGGAAGGAAGGTCATCAGAGATAAGGGAATGATCGCCAGAGTTAAGGGAACGATACCTAAGCAGACCACATTGGCAGAGAAGGTAAAGATTGAGGGTGCGGAGGAAGATGTGCGAGCTACGACAGCCAAAATTTGTTTGGGAGGTGGAGTGTATTAGCGGTGTTGGAAAATGTATGGGGATTCTTATCTTAATTCTGATCTCAATATTGGAAGCTGCCGGGCTAAGTTTAGATATTCAGAATATACGCTATGAGGGGCTTACGGAGAACCGGGGTTTTCTAAAACACAATGCTACGTTTGTTGTCTAGTCTCCGGTATATGCTTCCGGGGAAGTGTGGGATGACGAACAATCGACACTGACATTCGGACAGGAGAGTAACAAGAAGGTATAGCACTCACTATCTCGATTGCCTTCATAATTGACAAACTCACCACATTCAGATATCGGGAACTCTTGCCAAGGTCATATTTTAGACAACCCGACATTCAAAACCGTCTAACAGCCATCTCTTTGTTCTGTGCTCTTTGCCCTTTGCCCTGTGCCCTGTACTCTTTACCACCTGATCTTTGCCTATGCTCTGTGGCTAATGGCTTCGTTGATACTGGCGCTACCTGTCCCTCTATGCAGAAGGTTATTGAGGTGCTTTCTCGGATGCAACGTAGCTACCTGCATTCAGAAATGCAGATGATCCTCTAATTCGACAATCTTTATTCTGCACCTCTGAAGGGTTTCACAGGAAACCACCACCAGAAAACCTGTCCCCAAAGCCCTTCGATTTCCTCAGCATCTCCTGCCTCTGCTTATGACTAATCTTCATACCCACACCCATATCCTTCTCCCGATCAAAAGCCCGCTTACTCGGATCATCTTCCTTATCCTTCCCCACACCTTTCTCCTTATGTTCCTCCATCAAACTCTTGCCCCTCAACCCATCAAGCTTCTCTTTGATCTTTCGCGCTTTCCGTTCTTCTTCCCTCGTTCGCCTAGACTCATGGCCATCATTCGACGAGTTGGCGGGCGCAGAAACACCCAGTGCTTCGTTCTGCAAACGCTTGAGCTTCTGCTCCGGGGTCTCAGTCCAGACACCCATATCCCTGCCGCTTGAACTACCGCCTCGGGGCCCTTTCCCGGTATTGAACTTTCGTGCGCGGAGTTTTGTGGGGTCTATGCGTGCGGCTAGATCATCCTGGGTTGGGGGCATGGTCATCCATTCATCTCGTTGCACTTTCTTTGCTTGTTCGGCGTACTTGGGATCGGTGTCGAATGCTGACGCCGTAAGCCGATTTTCATCGTCGGGGTAGGTGGCATGGGATGCGCCGGCTGGAGGAGGCGCGGGACCGAATTCATCGTCACTGCTGTCTGAGTCATCGGATGGAGAGTTAAGAGGGCGTTCAGAGAGGGGCGCGGGGGGAGCGGTGGGTCCGTAGGTCGTTTTTGGGGTAGTGAGTGGTGCTGGACCAACCTCACTGTCTGAGCTGCTGGATCCGGAGCAAGAGCGAGTAGATGAAGGGGGTAGTGTAGGGCCGAGGATGCGCGGGGGTGAGGGTTTCGAAGGAGGCGCTGCGGGACCTAAGACTCGGCGACGTTTTTCACTGGATATGGAGCTGGAGGAGCGCTGGGGTGACTCTCTAGAGTCATATTCGCCATCACGCTTGCGTTTCGCAAGATGTGGTGGTAGTGAGGGTCCTATAGAAGACATTGTGGTGGTGTTATGGGAAGTTGTTATGCTCGCGTGGAAGAGGTGAGGTAGGAGAGCGTTGATTTGGAGAAGCTCGTGAAAATACTGCCGAGGTTTGGCCGCGCCGGAGTCTGCGCCATGAAGCTTGATTTCTACTCCACTACTATTCACGTCTGCCATACTCCCCGTGATACCGCTCCAGTCTTTCCTATACCCCTCCGGACTGTTCCTGGCAAGCTCAAGCAGCTAGAAAGTCCCCCTACCGGCGCCCAGAACCTCCACTCTTGGCAGATCCCCCTAGGCTCCACCATTTGCACCACCATCACCTGCGGACCCCCCTACGATCCTCACCAATTGGCCCGAGGGGATAGAGGAATGATTTGAGGGGACTATACTATATTACCTCGGTTCCATTCCGGACATCCCTTCTATATGCGCGCGTGAAGCGATGCTTTGCGAGTCACGAGCCTCATGAGCTCAGATTCGGGAGAGAGCCATGTCAGCGCTGGCAATGATAATGGAGAGGACTCGGGCGCTGGCGATACCATTCCAGGCTCTCCTGTAGAGTTAGAGAGCACAGAGGAACACAGTATCTCGACCAGCCATGACATAGACGAGGAGGAACACCCGGCGCAAGAGCTTCAGAGCGGGGTCAATGGCATGTCTTTCGCAAGACGTGGGATGGCTCGGCAAGACGAAGATGAGGAAGCGTCGGTATCAGAGCTTCCCATGCGGTCCCTAACGCGGAGACCAGGCAGTCTGGAATCAACATCTACGCCAGATGACACTCCGTCGATTCAGGTAGGCGCATTACGTATATTAGAGGAAGGAGGCTGATCTAACTACCCTAGGGGTCTGGAATCTCTTCTCCTGGAAGCAGTGTACCGGCATCATATGGATCTCTACACAGATCCCACAGGCCCACCTCTTTGCAGCCTTTCGAGCGACGCTTCTCCTCTCGACTTTCTCCTTCCCCACTAGGCTCTCCCCGCGTCACCTCCTCTCCCGCATTCTTGTCGCCTAAGTCACGGCAGTCCTCAGTGTCCAGTAATTTACTAATATTCCAGCAACAAGACGAATCAGACACTCCGCAAGCGCCATGGGATGTTGTACGATGGACCAAGCTGAAAAAGATAACCGGGCAGGTCTTCTCGGAGGTTGGGAAACGAAATTTTGGACGAGCTACATGTCTCAGTGTTGCCGCTTCTCTCGTCGTTGGCACTTCCAAGGGCTTTGTTCTGGTTTTTGACTACCAACAAGTGCTGAAGGCTATCATTGGCCCCGGAACGAAGGGTAAGTCAAGAATCTAAACCACAGTTACGCTTCTAACTAAGAATACAGCGGTGGAATGTGGTCCAGTGACGGCCTTGGCTATTTCCGCGGATCATTCAACTGTCGCTGGAGGCCATGCGACTGGACATATCTTCACATGGGAACTCTCAAGACCGGCGAAACCGTTCCTTCACATACTTCCTCTAGAGCGAGCTCAATTGGACGACCGGCGTACAGATGGCCATGTATCAGGCGTTGGGATTCTTCATATCGGATTTCTTGGCACTCGCCATACTGCACTTGTGTCTGCTGATGATGGCGGAATGGCTTTTTCGCATCTTGCAACTAGAGGCCTTGGGGCTATTGCGCGAACCGTAAAGACTACTCGAATATTAGGGAGATACCCACTGTCAACGAAGTCGATGGAACGCCCGCGGAAACCAAGCTCAGTACTCGCATTTGCCCCTTTACCTCTTGGAAATGTGGAACAGCCGACGGACGACATGGGCCTCACAGCGCTCTTGACCCCATATCTGTTGGTGATAGTATCAACCACCCCCCTTGCCCAGACGCAACACAAAGCGTCGAGACCGAAAGAAATTGCCCCGCATAGCACGCTAAGCGGATGTCTCGCTTGGTTTCCCGCTGTAAAGCTAAAGAATTCCTCTAGAGACCCTAGTAAAGCTGTTTCGAAGACGAAATTGGTATACTGCTGGTCGAACATTTTGACTATTCTGGACGTCGATTGCATCACATCACCCCCAACGGAAAAAGAGAAGCCAACCGAACTCAGATTTAGACCTCGGAGTCGTTGGAGAAGCGAAGAAGCCATCGTTGCGGTACAATGGCTAAGCCGATCGGTTCTTGGTGTTCTCACGATCAGTCAGCGCTTAGTCATCTTGGAAGACAACTCGCTTCGAATGACAGACACCTTCGACCTCTTACATAAGCACATATATCATTCAGACCTCTTTTCGCAACAACTACGGCCTGTTGTAGAGCAACTTAACGAAGAGGATACTTCGATGCATGGAGTTGTGGCAGATGCATTCTACATGAGCTTTCGAGCTTATAAAGGACGGCTGTTTCTTCTTGGCTTTAACGATGTCTCGATTGGCACGTTGTCCAATTGGGCAGATCGATTGCTGGCACTCATGGAGGACGGCGATTTTATAGCAGCCATTGGACTCGCGACATCGTACTATATCGGAAATGCAGACAAGCTGACGGTTGGGCTACCTGATGATGACCAAACAAGGCACGCCCTTGTTCAAGAAAAGTTGCTGGAAATGATATCTGCTTCGTTGAAGTACACGTTCTCACGAGGCGATGGCATTGTCGATGGCGAGACGAAAGAGAAGCGACTGACGGATCTTGCTACGGTATGCTTTACCGGCTGCATGAGCATGAATGATCTGGATTTCTTGTTCGAAGATGTATACGACGCATATGAGGAAGGTTCTGCAGAGAGGTTTTTCTTCGAAACTCTGGAGCCGTACATCTTGGATGAAGAGATCTCCGCTGTTCCGTCTAAGGTGCTTAAGGATCTGATAACCTTCTATGCGTCGTCTGGCCGCGCTAGTAGGCTTGAAGAGATGCTCTGCCGCTTGAACACAGAGACAATGGACATCAATCAAGTCACGACACTATGCCAGCAGTACAATTTGTACGACGCTCTAATCTATGTCTGGACGAGAGCCATTGGCGACTTCATCACACCACTGATTAACATCATGACACTCATCAAACTCATCGACTTCGACGAAGGCGAGGACGAGACGCAGAACGTCTACATGGCCTCGACAATGAAGATTTTTCCGTACCTAGCGTATACTTTCACCGGCCGAGTATACCCTGGGGGCGCCTTTTTAGATGATGCGCAGGCCCATAGTGCTAAGAAAGATATGTACAGGTTCTTGTTCTCGGGGAAGAATCTCGCATGGCCTCCAGGCTCCGGTGACGTCTTCTTAACGCGGACAGACAGAGGGCCAGAACCGGATTTTCCCTACCTTCACCTCATCCTCGAATTCGACACAGGAAGCTTTATGAGCATGCTCAATGAGGCATTTGAAGACGGCTTTTTGAATGGGGAACAAGATTTTGTAAATGGCCACAATGTCAACGGGGCGCAACTTGCTTCTGCCCTGACGCCCACCCGACAATACATCACTAACATCCTCCTCGGCATCATGACGGCGGAAAATTTCGATCCAGAAGATATCATATACTTCTACATGTTCATCGCCCGGAACGTGCCAAAGTATCCCGCTCACATCATTCTTCCTGGAACCTCTCTTCATCAGATTCTCATTGGCCTTTGCAACTATCCCACAGAAGTCGTCAGAGATGATTGTCAGCTTTCGGTTGAATATCTGCTCTCTGTGTATCATCCACCAAATCTACAGAGCCTTGTACCGCTCTTTGAGAAGGCCGGATTTCATCGCGTGCTCAAATCGGTGTATCGAGGCTCGCAGCAATATGCAAAACTCATTGAGGCCTACCTCAATGATGGTGAAGACCAGGGGCAGGTCTTTGATTGCATACGCGATTGTTTACGACCTAGTCGAGGTCTAGTCAAGAAACAGGTACATGATGTCAAAGGGGTCATAGTCAGCCGTGCAAGAGACCTAGTTGCTGTTGATCCTACTCGAGCCGCGCAGACTTTGAAGCAGTACACTTCCGACCTTTTACGATCAGTTTTGAGTTCACTGGAGGATGAATCGGATGCTCAATATCAATTCCTCAAGTCACTGATCGAACCCGATGTACAGCGTCCCGAAGAAGCGCAACCCCAACCCGAGGATCTTCCGTCAGGGTTCACGGAACGTTACGTCCAGTTGATGTGCAAGTACAACAGCACTCATGTCGCAGACTTTGTCAGCCTTCTTAAATCGGGAGACCTCATGCTAGATCCTGTCCTTCCCGCTCTAGAGAAGAGCGGTGTTATTGACGCAGCCGTTGTTCTCATGGCTCGCGATGGCCTTGTCAAAGACGCAATGGACCGCCTTGTGAAGCATCTTGGTACTCTCGAGACTGCTCTTACTGGGTTGGTGAGCGCTGCCGCAGATACCCCGGATGCAGCAAATACAGAAGAGGCGGTTCAGGATCTTCTTAACGACATCCAGAAATATGTGAAGGTTGGCATATGGCTTTCTCAAGGGCAGACGAGGTTGATGGGGTCTCCAGTGGAGTCAATGATTGATCGAAGGAAATCGGCATATGGCGAAGTTAAAGAGCAGGATCTTGCCCTTGATGAATTGCTCTGGTTGGATTTGGTCGATACAGTTGTTCGCTTGACAAAGGCCGTCTCATCTGCGGTCTCGGAGCTAGAAGGCATCTTTGATGCTATAAATACTGATCAGCCGAAGCCAATCGACACAGTGAAGATTAGAACGACACTTCGCTCAGCCGTCCAACAAACCTTCTCCGCACTCCTCGCCTCCACCACCGTACCGCCGATGCCCTCACCATCAACCTCCCAAAGTGCCACATCATCTACAACTCGCCCTCAACTCCACCACAGGAAAATCCAACCTCAAACAAACACCTCCTTCCTCCGCATTCTCCGCAGTTTCCTTCTCCGCGCATCTTCTTCTTCCCCCTCGCTCTCAGATCTCCGTTCTGTATTGCAGGAAATCTTCTCAGCCTATACCTTCGAAGAAACGATTCTCAGTCTCGCAAACCGCTTCCTCGATAAAGAAGGCTTTGCCCAAGTCCAAGAGATCACCGAACTCCGCCAACGTGGCTGGAGACCCCGCGGTCAAGTCTGTGAGGGCTGTAGAAAAAGAGCTTGGGGTCCTGGCGTTGGTGGCGGGGTGTGGGATGCTTGGGAACGTAAGGGGAGGGTGGATGCGGCTGAGAGAGCTAGTAAGCGGGCAGCGGAGGAGAGTGGGAATGGGAATGGGAATGGGAAGGGGAAGGGGAAAGGGAAGAGTGCGGATGTGGATGGTGATGGGCATGGAGAGGAAGAGGATGTGGCAGGAGAGATTGGCAAAGGCCCGTTGGTTGTATTTGCTTGTCGGCATATGTGGCATCGGAGCTGTTTGGAGAAAGCTGTGGCGATTGGGGAGAGAGTGGGGGAAGGGCAGGAGAGGAGTGAGCTTGTGGGATTGGGGGGAAAGAGGCTCAGGTGTCCTGTTTGTGTATAGTTTAGTGTGAGTTTGTAGCGTTCGATCATCATGGAAACTTGTTCTCTCCTTTCTCTTCTTTCTTTGTATGAGCAGAATGGGTGTCGGCAATTGATGATGGTTTGTTGTAAGAGCTTGATGATTATCTGAAGGCAAGCATTTTCATGGCTGGTGGCTTAAAGGAAGTATTTATACAGTCTCAGCGTCAATATAAACTATTTCTCTTCTTTCTCTGTTTTTATCTCCAGAGTTCAATTCAACTACCATACCTACCCCCTTCTTGTGCATCTTAACTAGTCTTATACTGAACATACGTAACTAACCCACTATACACACAACACCACAACGTTGCATCGCGATAAAGCCATCCACCCTCACTCAACTCCCTCCTCTTATTAAAATTCTTACAAAGAATGCCGCTCCACCTCCTAGATTTAATTCTCTTAGGCTTCGTCTCTACGTTTGTTCATGATATTGTAGTCTTCATGCTTACGTCTATCGGTGGTGCTCCAATAATGTTCTAGATCTTCTTTGCGGCTGTAGCGACGTGGAGTAGGTGGTATGGGTGGTTGGGTCGGTGGTTTGAGGGGAGGGTGAGGGAGGGATTGGAATTGGTGGTAGCCGGGCGCTAGTGGTTGAGGTTTGTGTAGGTCTTGACGGAGGTGAGCCAGGTTTGAGGTTATGACTGGTGCGTTTGGTGTGTTTGTATGTTCGGTGAGGGAGGTGGTGTATCTTGCAACTTTACCGCGCAGTCAAGGCAGGTTCTAGAGGAGGCTGACGGAGCCGGATGGATAGTGATGTTGGATATCTTGTTTGAGAGTGAGGTGTTGGAGTATCTGGAGAATATAGTAGAAGACGGAACGTCTACTAGAGTGCGGTGCAACCTATGCAGTTTGTGAAAAATGCTAATAGAGGCGGAGATCTGGAAATGAAAGGCGATGTTTCTTGGGGATAGAAGGCAGCTAAAACATCCACTGGAATTAGTGTCAGATATGCTAGAGATCGGCCTTGAGGCAAGGAGAAGTTTTAATAGCTTGCATCTAGAGGAAGATGCCCCAATACTGCATAGAGAAGACTTGGACTGCTCGAGCTGCTATTAGTACTCTATTATGATCAGCGTCACACGATTATAAGCTGTCACTCCCACCAATCTCGCTTGAATAACCCTCAGTCTTTCACCTCCAGCTCAAAGACCACATTTATCATCACAACGACGCCATATCTGCTTCACCAAAACTTCATCTTTCGCAATTAGAATTGATCAAATCGTTTTTTGTCTATATATACAGAATATGACAGATCAGAAAGCACCAATCAGAAATTTGGGAGTCGGTGGCGAAGTGGGCGAATGCAGCGGCTTTGAGATGCCTAGCACGCGGTTCGATTCCATATGGCAACCTTTAAGACTATCTTATTTCAGGCGCAACAGAAAACGAGTCACACTCATCTTCAATGACAGCCAGTCGACCTACAGTATCACTATTGCACAAGTGCATTTCAGAGCGCTCAGTTCACGCTGTAGAGAGGCATTGGCTTGAGAGGGGTTTTCTGGGTCGCATCTCGGGTTAGCCAGACCTGTTACAATGCGGTTTCTTTTTGCCGGGGTTTTTAATCTGTGATGTCATGTGAGATTTGGCGGCGGTTGCTTTTGTATGGTGATGGTGGGGAGAGCTTTAGGTGGCAGTGATGGTGAGGTTTTGTTATTGAGGGATATTGGTTGAGGTCAAGTAAATGACTCATTCGCTTTGCGGCATGCATTTAGGAATGCTGGACGAACAAAATAATGGCTAATATGCACAGTGATGAATGCATACATATATATAATAACGAAAGTGTTATATTTACTAGGAAGCCTTCACCTGCTGTCATACATCCTCATCCGGATACTGATCTAGCCAACCGCCCTCTTCACCCCGCAGAAACTCCGACATGTCCAACTTCACATTCCACCATATTTCGACTCCTTGCTGTGTCCCTCCACTCACCCCCGTAGTCGGAAATGTCGCTTTCGGTCTTCCTGCTTTCTGCTACCGCCAATGCTTGGAAAATGCTAGCTTAATAGTCAGATGTGTTGGTTTAAGATCGCGCTCCTCGTCACATAGCTTGTGGAGTATGTTGTTGAAGGTAGAGGTGAACTTGCTCACGGCGAGCTCCCATAGAATGCGCTAAGCACCTTGTTGTGATACACATAGGTCGTGGAGCAACGGGAATATGGGCGTAGTGCACGAGGCGGGCGTGATCTGGGTAGTCTGGCGTGAGGGCTCTTGGTCTACTTTTGTAGATATTTTGTTTTGAACAGGAACAGTAGTTTCGTCGTTATGAACAAATCTTCCTTTAGAATCTTTGTCGGTGCAAAGCATCAGAATCGCCGTTCCACAATCTTCGAACCACAAAATATTCTAATAATCTCCGTCAAGAGAAGAAGTTGATGACATAAGCTCTAAAAGCTCATCGAATATGACGTGGGGTGGTTTGTTGTTCAGCTCCGGATTTGGATGCGACGGATCGGTATATCCACACAGACCAGAAGCAAGAGGCGGTAGCAGGGCATATGCAGATTTGGTAAAATTGCGGAGCTCACTTCGAATTATAATGTTACAATTCATATCGCCCCCCATGAGCGTCCTCGTCTCTCTGTGTGTTGTCGATTGTACATTCAAGGCCCCACTAAAGTTCCTAAAGTTTTCGAACAGCAAGAGAAGAGATAAGCTACCACAAACAATCCGACAATCTTCTATATAAAGTTGGAAAACCTTTCCCTTTCATGCATGGAGACATATTATAGAGTTAAGCCCCGAGTATACGATGCTTGCCTTGCAATCCTCGCTCCTTGTGCGCTGCTATGCATGTGTCTACTACGAATTTCCCGCGCACCTCTTCTTCTTAGAACACTCCTTGTATTCTCCGCCAATTGATCACACTCTTTTACATATGTTAAATTCATTTACTACTATTGCCATGCCTTTCATCACGTTTATTCCATTCGCTTTTCTTTCCCCTCTCCACAGCTCCCTTGCACGCAGCGTGGCCAACAGTCCGTAGTACGTAACGTAACTACGTGAACGTAGTAATCACGTGAGGCGTACAAAAGTAGTCAAAATGTGAGACGTAACTTTTGTACAGTGAATTGCCAAGTACGTACTGTAGTACAGGTCAGAGAGGTTATATTTTAGGAGATTTCCCTCCTGTTTTTAGACCCTATTAGCTATCACGTTAGGAGCTTTGTTTAAGGTTGCGTTTTAAAGTAATAATTAGATAAAACTCTACGTTTTATAGTATAGTAGCCTAATTAGTGTGCTAAGTAGCCCCCTATAAAAATAGTTAACTTTTGCCCTAGAAAAGCTCTTTATCTTATTAATTATTATAATAAGCTAGATGTCTTAATTCCTTTATTACAGCAGGTGTATAGCCTTATCCTAATCCTTCTACTTATTAAAGTTGTTTTAATAAGCTAAGGTGCTTTATTACGCTAGCTTTTATTATTTTACTAAATTAAGGTTAGCTCTCTTAGAGTTGTTAGTGCCCTTAACCCTAACTCTAGCCCTAGGCAAAGATGTATTCTCTTGTAATTTTCTAGTAGACGCGCACCTTAACTCTAGAGCCTCTTTTATAATAGAGTAAAACAATGTTTAGCTAGGAAAGAAAAAGCTAGTGCTAGAAAGACTTAGCTATTAAGTAAAGCATAAAAGTTAACTCTGTAGCAATTATCCTGTCTTCTAGGTCTAGCGTTATAGGGGGGATTTAGTGTACAAGGACAACAACAGCACTATTCTTAAAGTGTAGCTTTGTAAAAGATGTCACCTCTAAGGGCAACACAAAGCTGCAAAAATTATTAGTAGTTATAATTATATTATCTCTTATCTCTAGAAAAAGCATAAAATTAATGCTAGTAAAGATCTCTTACCTAACAGCTTAAGGCTTCCTGCTAATCCTTTTAAAGCTATAATAGAAGTAGCTAAATCTATAAGGATTGTTTTTTATAAGGCTTAGCAAAAAAAAGCTTTTTAAGCTGTAGTAATAGACTAAGTTATTTCTTAAAATTAAACCTTTAGAAACGCATCTTTAGCTAAAACTTACAAAGTACTTACTTAGAACTACGCTAACCTTCTTAACGCTATACTATCTTCCCACACTACGCTCTTAACCTATATCTAGAACAGTCTAGTGCGCTAAAAGCAGGAGATTTAAATAATACTAAGATTAGCCTATAGTAAAATTACACTAAGTGTTAATATATAAACTTCTCTAAACTACTTATCCTGCCTAAGGGTAGTAGCTTATTTTTTTAGTATGTACTAGCAAAACCTTAGCCTAGCTGCGTTAGCGCAAAAATTAAAACTACAACACTAACATCCTCTACATAAATGCTAACTACTAGCACAGAGACCTCTTTATTAGCTTTAACAATCTATACAGAGACCACACTAGAGAGAATTAAGCGCTAGAGATTATTAAGGTGCTTAAGGACTACAAAATTATGTTTAAATTTTATTACTATATTACTAACAATGCGTTAAACAATAACGCAGAGACTATTATAACTTTAGCTAAAAAGCTTTACTTGCCTCTTACTACTAAACACTATATCTACTGCGCTAGCTATATAATTTAAATTATTGTTAAGGCAGTTATATACAGCTAAGAAGTCTCTACCTTTAAAAAAGCTCTAGCCTAAGCTGCTCTAGATAATTAATTTAAGCTATACTAACAGTAAGGCGTTGTAGGCAAGTTGCACAACTTTGTTAACATAGTGCTAGCATCTTATAAATAATAATTAGCCTTTATAACTTTTTAGGCTTTACTCTTAGCTAACAATCTTCTCTAGAGTTTTAGCACCCTTAATCTTATCTAGAACAGTAGAGTACGCTAGCACAGCATATATCTTATGCTTTTACGTTGCTATAAGTTAAAGGAGCCTATTAGTAAGTTTCTACGTAAATAATAAAGTGCTAACATGTTAATAGCTGCTACTCTCTATAAAACTATCTTTAAAGAAAAGTAGAAGAAAGTTAATTATCTTATTAAGTTTCTCTAGTCCTTTTACTTTATAATAAAAAGACTTAAGGGTAACAGCAAGTACAGCTCTATCTAGATAACTATAGTCAACCTCTAGCACCTGTATACAGAGCTTACAAAGATAGAGGAGAAGCTTAAGGGTAAAAGCAATAATTGCTACCTTAAAAATAGTGTTATGTTTAGGATCTAAAAGCTAACCTTATACTAAAAGAAGATTATTATAGATTTACCTATATTATACTGCGCTATTGCAACTATTCTTAACCCTTAATTATAACTTGTTTAGTTTAAAGACTACTAGCGTAAGCACCTAGCATAGCATAAGTAAGCTAAGGCTTTAATAAAAGCAGTTTTTTAAGACTATATTAATAAAAAGACAGAGGGTAATAAAAAGGAAAAAAATTTATAACCTTACTAGCATAAGCTCCCTAGTGGCAAGTATTATAATAAAGGCTATAAGTAAACTCTCTCTGTTAACATAAGCCTTCTTATAGGCTTAAGGTTATACAAAAAACAGCAGAAAATAACAGAGCTTTAACAATACTATAATAGCTACATTAAAGACCTCTCTATAGCTAAGGAGGGATCCCTACTATTCTAATTACCTCTTACTTAGTAGCTTAAAGTTAGTTGTTACTCCTACCCCACACTCTTTAAAATCGCCCTTAATTTCCTCTATATACTCTTAACAAGCTGCAACTGTAAGAGAGCCTTCTCTAGAGGCAGGAGGACAGTTACAATTAATAAAAACTGCTTAGCAGGTTGTATAATTAAGGCTTTGCAGCTCTAAAAGAACTAGTTACGTTACAGGGCTGTAAAGAGTAAATTAACTACTCTAGGGGACTTTATCTAGGCTAAAAAGCTTCTCCTAGAACAATTTTAACCTAGACTAACAAAACTTCTTGCAAAAAGTACAAAAGTATAAGGATTTTAAGAAGTTACTGTTACGTTACGTACTTGCTAATTAATTCACCGCTTACGTACAAAAGTACTACCAAATTGAGAAGTTACTGGCAGAGAAAAGCTCAAACGTAACGTACTACGTACTGTTGGCCACGCTGCTTGCACGTTTCTCTGCTGTGCAATGACCATACACTGACAAGACGTGGTAATAGCAATAGCCTCTTCGAATTTCTACCACGAGCAGGAGACGAAATAGGCTACTCCGAGCATTGTGTGCTGCGAGTGGACTCAGCACAGCGGCCTTTTAGTAGAACTTTATAACTAGTGGTATTAAAGGCCCCGTTATCTAAGGTCAGTTGTAGCCTTGTGACTTAGCTTTTTATTACTATATCAATTAGCGAGTAATGTTTTCCATAGCAGGGGAGAGTTTTGACAACAGGATGTTTCTAAGAAGAAATAGTACTGTGTGGTGATCTGCAGGGTGAGTACGGAATTCCGAGAGACTGATGTAGAATCTTAATACTCAGACGAATGCCTTCATGTCATCGGCGCTGGTCGTTTTGTGTGGTTGGAGAGCTTAATAATTTCTGCAGTTGAGTATCAATAAGCAAATTCATTTCGTAGCGAAGAATAATTGCCGGACTCTCCAAATAGTGAGTAGGTGAATAAGGGAGTTTGGGGCTGGGACTTTCATTCTGATTTTGCTGAATCGATCGCGACTATTTAGTCTGGCCACGAACGCACCTTCTCCTAAAGCTACACTCTACAGACGAACCTGCTCACCTTTCTGGGAAGCTGCAATCCATGATACGTGAGATTCCCGGTCCCCCAAAGAACATCCCCGATTCGTTGTCTTCATATCAACATTCGCCCTCGAATTGCTATCTTTACATCGGTACCGGTATCTACATCCGCGTTCGAGATTTCGAAATATCTGCTAAGAGGGACTCGAGTAGAAATCGTGTTAAAACCAACAAGCCAAACTCTTCTAGATAGCGCCAGGGTGAACCCTTCCCGCGAGGATATATGGACGAACAAGACTTCATCTCCGTTATCTTCTTCTTCCTCACTCTTCGCTTCTTCACTCGCCTCTCATTCCGTGATCTCTCCTCAGAACTATGCCAGTGCGCTAGTATGGCTTTCGATAGTATCATGCAAGATGTCGACAAGTTACGGCGCAAAGTATCGCGTTTGGTGCGGCGGGTGTGGTGGTGCGCAACACGGCGGGCGCATCGGGTTAGAGTGTTTGCCGACACTCTGGTCTTGTTCTCTGCCGTAGTGTTTACGCTCACTTTCGCCTATGTGGAATACGAAAAGAGGAAGATAGTGGAAGGAGCATGGAGTGCCACCGATGAAGAGAGGCTAAGGAGCACATACGAGTGTCTGAATTGACAGCTGAACCGCTTCTTGGTATGAGAGATATTCATGGGGATCTTGTCGATCGGCACAGGAATGTGTGAACCGCACGCGCCCTCAACTTCTTGGCTCTGGACTTTAACCTTCATTCACTGTCATATACGATTCTCCCACAGACACCGCACGTCGCATTTTCCCCTTTCCGCATGCTTCTAGTTTCTCCAAGTCTGACACAAAATTCTCTGGAGCTTACTCATATCAACAAACCATGGACTTACACGTCAACACGGCTCTTCTTCTGCGTTTCATTTCGCTAGGGTTCTTCACCAGCCTATATTTCACAACCTCTTCCCCGCACTTCTAGAATGCTTTTTAGTGTCTCCTACCCAGGTTGTGGATACTGGGGTAGTTTTTGTTTTAGAAATATCGATGCTGCGGTATGGTGCCTCATGGGTGTGCCTGGTGCTGTGGATTTCGATTCTTCGAGCATCTTGGGTATGGTTCATGGGCGATCGTATCGTGGCGAGAGCTGTCTGGAAAGAGTGAGCCTAAGAGAGACAGCTGGGCCTGGAAAGGAGACGATGGCAAAAGGCCATTGTCGAGGAAGGTATTAACGCAGGCGTTTCATAGCTATCTAAACCTCCAACGAAGACATAGTGAACTTCACCATAAGGTATTGAAGTGTAAAGCCGGTTCGTTCCAGTATCATACAAGTGATAGCCTTCCTTCTCTTATGTGTCTTATAAATACTTTCTCCTTTGGTCGGACTGTCTGATTGCGTTCTCGTAAGTGATAACAAGATAATAATCTAAGATGTTAGAAAAAGACCTTCCCACCATTAAGTCTGAGCTTTTGGAAGTCGCCATGTTGCTGTTGCTGTTTTGTAACCTCGTCTTTGCATAAAAAGCTTATGAGGATCACGAATGGCGATTCACTGGTGGAATTCTTGGCCACTAGAGAGGCGTTAAGATCAATTTCCGTCCTTTTTAGGTACTTGTAAGTCACAAGACCGTGTAATAGAGCCTTCATTGTGATATTGTTTCTAGCAAATGAGTAGGCACCATTTAAGTTGCAAGGATCCGGGCCAACACATTCACTCCTCACCCTCGTACCCTAATTTGGAATAGTGGATCTTGCTTCAACGGCCTCGAAACAATCTTGCACTCAATCGCGTCTTCCGTTAAACTAACAAGCGACAAGATGTTAGATAGTACATTCATCGTCGCTTCCCTTGTTAGCGCCCAAATTATCTTCGACCCGCCCCTTCAGTTCGATGTTCCAAACCTGCTCGGACACCTTGTCCAAAGCCTTGGCTCTAGGGTAGAACCCACAGGCCTTGATATTACATGTCTTGTGGGATATGCATGGAAGGCTTAGTTGGCAATAAGAGGTAATAGAATCAACAGGTACAGTGTGTATCGTTGTTTACGACTGTCACGTTGCTATCTATCATTTAAGACGAACGATCGAAGCAGTTCAAATTATACAAAGAGATGTATTTGGGCCGAAAGACTGCAATGAGAGATGATCAAAATTTGACTTACGCGTTTGGACTGATGGGAACGCATGGGTTGTATCCATAGTGAGAGTATGCCCCCCCATGTAGCCGGGTTGCGGTGACCAATGACCTGAATAAATGCATCTTGCTTGACTGAGGCATCAGCGGGAGCAGCGAGGGCGGTAGGAAACAGTGCCCCCAAAAAGAGGAGAGCCTTTACCAAGCGCATGGTTGTACTAGTGTTGGTGAAGTTGATGATGTTTTAATATGTAATCGGGGAAGTAGTAGGAAAGAGACTGGACAAGGTGGGCTTATATAGGAATGGTAAATGAGCCATGAAGGGAACGTGAGAGACGACTAGCTGCTTGGTTTTATGCCATTGCTTTATCCAGTGGAGAGAAAATAAGAGGGAGTTGAGGCGAGTGAAACGTTGGGGAGAACTGACCCGTGTTGCTTTTTCCGAGACTGTTTGTTTTCGTCCACAGAGTGGGAGCCTGCGTCATAATCGATGCGGCATAATCGCTACGGCTGTTCATATTGAAATTTCGTTTTACGTAGCTTGGACTCCATTGTGAAGCACAAACACTGGGCAGGATGTGTTTAGTAGCATCGTAGCAAACAAGAAAAGGACAAAGGGTACTAGGCCCTGAAACTTTATACCTAAAGGCATAGAAGCACCTTGCCGCTAAGCTAAGATGATATAACTGATTATGGTAATAAAAGAGGATGAACCTGAGACATAGCACCTTGGATAATCCATATGCCATTGAACTAATGACCGCCCCTCTGCTGACATGAAAGACTCGTATAGCTGTCTGGACAATGCAAACCAACCCTCATTAAGTTCTGCGATAAAAGATGTCTCTAAAAGGACTGGAATCACCACTGTGGAGATCTGCTTTAATGCTAGAAACACTGACAAAAATTTGGTAGCTTCCCTTAGTCTCGCTGGGTGTCGTGAAGTTGGGCTCATGTGCGGTCCAGATCATGTATTAGCCGTTCTGGGGATGTGGAAAGAGCAGTTACGGGGAAGATAGAAGGCGTGAACGCCTTCTTCGGGAAGGATAAAGACGTAGAATGTGTCGCTGCCAATATCAGTCTGTGCGACTTCATGTAATTGGCGGTGAAATTTTGCTGGATGAGTTCAGTTTGAAATTAGGGAATGAAACGGTAATAGAGTGCAGACAGAGAATCCAAACCAAAAAAGGGGTCTTACTCCTTTGGGCGAATTTAGAAGCACTTATCATACCCAAAAATAGGGATGAACTCTTTCTCGGGGATGGGTTTTCCTTGGTCAATTATTCCCGGATCATCTTGATCGATCGTTGTGCCGAGAAGAGCACGGAAACTCGAAGGGAAAGGAGGCCCGAGAGGCAGGAACAGAAGCTTGGAGAACCGCCTCGTGGTCCTAAGTCGAGATAATTGAGTATTCAAGGTGTAGGGCTGGAGGCAGCAGGGGGAATTGAGATCTGCTAAGCTAAGTTTATACATGGAGGAAGATAGGCCAAGGAAGGGGGAGGTAGTCATTTCACTGGACGGCTATTAGTGACGGTATACCCCCACGTTACCTTATGAAGAGTACATAAGAATAAGTTGAGTTGAAAAGCAAGCTCAGTTGTCGGTTTACTCCCGCAAACATTGCGCACAAATACTTCTATGCGGACCGCTTGTCTTCGACCATCAACACGGAGCCTGAATGCTACCTACCTCGTTTATTAACCTAAAGTTCCTGGGAAATGTTTGGGTACTTTGTTTCTTGAATTTTTGAATACTCGACTAGGATCTATCATCATGGAATTGAGAACAAACGCCGTAGCGCACGAGATAATGCAGGTGTACGAGGGTGAGAAAAGGGCACATAAACAAGAGCAGAGCATGTGCTAAATGACAGATGTGTAGGCAGATTGGAATGGGGAAGCAATGGTTTACTCACAATTCAATTTTTACAGCTGAAGACGAAGGTAAAATACAAATGTTTAAGTGGAAGCCGAAACGGGGGTTACGAAAAGTGCTTAGCTCCGACTTGTGTGTGTACGGCACAGCCTGTTGCGCCGCATCCTGCTTAATCTTCACACGCCCCAACTCACCAGGAGACCCTACGTCTTCACCATCACTTCATTCTGCATTTAAAGCTCGACAATACTTCCATTTTCCGCGATGGTTCCTATTACTCTTCGGCGGCTTCCGGATGAAGAGAGACAGCGTAACGGTGAGATTACCTACACTATCCTTGGCGTTGTTGCGTCGTTGCAAATTTTCGCGGTAGTCATCTGGCTATTTTGGCGTGGTTGTAAGAACAAAAAAGTAGAAGGGAAGAGGACGTGCCGTTTGTGGAGGTGAGGAGAGATGGTGTGACGATTGCGAGGATTGAAGAAATCCACAGAATTAAAGTGTCCATCGGAGTATGAGCTCCCATTTTTGGCTGAGGCTTTCAACGAGTGTTTTCGTCATTTGGTCGTTTGCAGATGGCCATTTTCGCGGGGTCAAGATAGGAAGGTCCCCGAGTCCACACCGATGGTAGCGCGTATCAGGAACTATGGGTACCGACCTCGACTTCTCCTTCGCCGAAGCTACCGCCAATAGCTCAAGAATATCGAAGAACACTTCAAAGTCTTCTTCTAGTGGCACTTCACACTCCATCGGAAGTTCCGATGATGGTGGATATAAAATAACAAGCACGGGAGAAAGCAACCTGGGGAATAAACTACTGTCATCGTGACGAGGCCCGATTGCTCCAAATGACACTCTCTTCATTACTCAAACTGGTGAGGGACACAATTACGAGGCGCGCGAGGAAAACTAACTTTATGAATCAGGGATGGATCTTCCTACTAAGTCGAATCTGGATGGGCTCAAACAATAGGATGGTAGAAAACGAAAGGCCACACACGGTCCTCCAGGGCCCGGCAAAAGATGAGAGATTGTAAAAGTGGAAAGCAAAGAGCCATCATATTCCTTCTTCCACTAGGGCTGGGATTGCTTGTTCATTCGAGATTGGTATTGCATTATTTGCTTCTTCGTGTACATCTCCATGATCTGTCTGTTTCGTTTGAATTCTAAAATTCCGTAAACAATTGTCTTTTGGTTTGTTTGGCGTTCAGCCCACTGGGGAAGCCCCAAAAACGTGCTAAGTCGCCGACTGACTACATGCAGCTACGGATCCGCCATGGCGCTAGCACCGCCATTACACAGGCGATCTTCCACAACTGTAGCGGATGAAATGTTCATGTGAACATGTGAACCATGGTTGAAATCCCAGTTATGTGGATGCGGAGGGGTTGAAGATCCATAAAGGGACGATAAAGGTGATGCGACCCGCTCTTTTGTTTCTTCAATCAAACTCAGCTATTCATATCGCTTCCAAAATGTTGCCTGCAGACGCATTCTTCTACCAGTGCCTTGCTCCGGCGCCCAATAACCCGAGCAAAGAGGTCAATCGCTGGTGGTTCCGAGGCCGCAGGTTCTCTTTCGGTGAGAAGAAGTTAGGAACTGGGATGGATTCCAACATGTGACTACTCCCTCCTCTTGAAAATTTACCGCTAACTTCATGTAGCACACCCTCATCTTTTGACTTGAAATCCGATGGTCCTACCTTTGGGGGTGATGAGAAACCAACTGGGAAATGGCTGTGGCAGCGAAAAGGTGGAAATTGAGGACTTCACTCTTTTCTGGAGTCTATACGGCAATAGCAGCAATATGAACGTCCAACCTTCGAAATGTCCATGAGCAAAAGTCATTTACCCCACTCTCGGCGTGCAGATATAAGCTCCCTTATTTGGTTAGCCTATCACATGACTTCGTGAGGACTCGGAATACTAGCGCGATAGAGGCATGGTGTTCCAGGGATTAGCTTGCATCCCAATACCTTTGTTACCCCGCCTTTATATCCTTATCCGCACCTCATGTCACCACATCCGACGCCTGCATTGCGTCAATTGGAAGACAAACCTGGAGTACTTGGCATCGAGACTCGCCCTGAGTTTTTCATCTTCAGGGCGGTGTTGTTGCGGACCCGGCGTGCACGCGTGCTCTGAACTCACGGCGAATCATTGACGGGGCAACAGATCCTTACTGGAACCACGAGATAATTGTCCTATCGTCCGACCACTTTCCATCCGGATTAAGACTGTTGAAATGGATGAAATAACATCCAAGATGACTTTGGAAGATTGGTCACGGGATAACGCGATGTTGCACTACGCGCCTCAGCTAGGTTTCTCACATGAATGGCCTCAATTCTCGCATTAGGTGAGTCGTATTATAGTCTTGAGTAGAGTATGGGTTACTAAGAGAAGTGGTGTATTATGGTCTGAGGGCTGAGATGCAAGGAAATTAGGTTTCGTGTGGGACGCCAAGTCTTGAGTTGATTGGACAACCCATCGAAGAAGCCCTTTGGCTTTCATGTGTTCTTGGCAAGGCAAGCTGAAAGGGAGTAGAAGAGGGGCAGTGGCGCCACCGTTGCTCAATTCCCTCTGTTCCCTCCTCGTCTCACCACAACCTCACAGCCATTCAAGACCCAATTTCCGACTACATCTTCAATTCAGATCTCGAACCCTCCAAAACAATCACCATGACTAAAGGATCTTCTGGCACCAGCAGCGGTAGCTCTGGTGGGCAAGGATACACCGTGACGAGCTCTGGCACCAACAGCCAGGTATACTACCCCATATAGTAAAACTTTCTCCCATACTCGTGCATGGTGACTAATGAATTGGGTAAGGGCAACCACTACTGTTCTCGCGACTACGGCTCCGGTGCTTCCAACTCCAATTCGTACCACTACTCCAACAGCAACGGGTCATACTACTACAGTAACCCCAATGTGAGTTATTAGAACCTTTCATATACTGCGCGTCTGGGCTCGATTTGATATATAGAGGGGACTAGATGAACATTTTGAGATGAGCGTCGTCCGCCTCGGAGGAATAGTGTCCTTTATTTGACAGTGTCTTATTTGATGTCAGTTCTGAGCATTAAACTAATTACTTTGGAAGGGCTCGACTTACTACAACTCTGGAAACGGTCAATCTACCTACAAATCTGGCAAGTAGATGCCTGACTCGGCCGCTCTATGTTCAATACCATCGTGGTGGTGGATGAGACCGAACATCAACTTCGTGGCGGCTCAATATATTCGTAGGTAGCAGACTTGTAGGGCCGGGAACGCAATAACATGAATTAAAGAGCATATGATTGAAGCCCTATTCCTAACAATACTTGCAGCTTTGAGCTTATATGTGACATGACAGAAATCATGCTCCAGTGTTAATTGTAAGTCTTGGCGCAAACAAACAAAACACGTCCTCGACTACTTTAAAATACAGAGCCCCCATATTCCACACCAAAATGTTGGTGAGTGAAATTTACGGAATGGTAGTGTGAAAAGTTGCTTACCCGAGCCCAGTGATGTTATTTTGGTGATATGCCTGGGTTTGGGGCTATAAGTGAATCCCTTCACTATCAACCACCCACTCCTCCCCCTCTACTGCCCTTGGAGTGAAATACCTATCTCTCTCAAACATACAGCTACCCGCGGCTTCAAAAAGCTCTCACGTCCTCCGCTTTGATGTGACGTGCTGACCTGATCTGGCATAGCTTTGTTACTTCACGTGGCATTTTGCCACCCAGGTCCACATAAAGCACTCGCCCTCCACCTCTGGCCCTCCTCAAGGTACACACCTTCATTCTCTGTTCTGTTTCACTTGTTTCTATACGGCATAACTGCTACATTCAAGGTATGTTACCCATTCCATGAACGAGAAGTGTTAGGTAGCTGACCGTTTCTATTCGTCTCAAGTCTCGTGTTAATCTTCACTTCTTTTAGCGCAAAATGGCCCAAGATTTTGCCTTCGTTGCACCAGAGCTAGGGGAGTTCTATGACCTCCTCATGTCGCCTGCTCAGGCTTTTCTTGCGAAGTCGTTGGATCCCATTGTCCTTCATCTGGCTGTCCCGGTCAAGCCAAGACTTGCGTGAGTGCCCTTATCACTATGAAGTCTCTTGTTCGACTGACATGTACATATAGTACCAATGGACTTTCGGATGCCACTGAGCCAGTGGTTTCGGTTGGCGATATCAAATTTGCTAGGTCATGGAAGCGAAAACACTCGGAGGTCGCGGTTGCCCCTGGAGAATTCGGTGCGGAGATGCAGTGAGAACATTGATTTAGCTAATGATACCTTCTAACTGCTGATATTTTTACAGACTCAGGCATACTGCTAGGGTAGCCCGCCTTAGGGCGGAGCGTACTGATTCGTCGAGCGAGATGGCCCGTTTGGGGGCACACCAGCTCAACTTCAACGCCAACGCCCCTAGTCACATCCAAAAGGCCAACAACACTATAGATGATACCACTAGAAGTGAGAGTGAAGGTGTGAACAACGACAGCTCTACCAAGTTGAATGACACTATCATGTCTAAGAACAACGCTATTGACGTCGCGCAACTCCGACCTGATGTTTCCCCCTTGGCAAGCATGCCTCGGGAATTGCAAATGATGATTTTCGAGAATCTTCACAGTATTCGCGATATTGCAGCTCTGAGTCTGTCAAATGTCAATCTCGCTAACTTGGGTCGTACCTACGTTCTCGAATGGTGGATGTCGCAGCTTGGCACTTGGGCAGGAAAGAAGATTGCATGTGTTGGCGAGAACACTGAGTGTCTGTTCCCAGAAGATTTTTTCACAGAAGACGAGGACGAGGACTTCCGACTCGGCGATCTTGCCCCTCACACGGACTATGCCGATACAGTTGCTTGGGACAACTGGTACAGGGAGATCGATGAGGATATTCTCCTTCCCAAACGGTTCATGCGTGAAGGATATAACCCCCGCCTGGATTTCATTAGCAGCATCTCACAAGCGAGACACAGTGGCCAGATACTGGCTCAAGACTCCGTGTTCTATCCCATTGACCAGCCCTGGATCCTCCGAAATCTCACGACGAAAGAATTTGTGCGCGCCGATGGGATTGCTATCATGTCAAACCACATCCATGGTCCCTTCATCAAAAACCTCGGCTTCGGCGATGTTCTTCTTGCTCGGACGTGCTGGTCTACCGACGACGACACCGGCCTCGTTGACTATAACGAGGAGATACATCAAGGTGTCTGGGCGGGTCATTGCTTTGACATTGTCACTGTCGCACACCATAACGAGAAGAAGAAGCCAGGCGAGAACTGGCAGGACGTAAGCGAAGAAGTTTCAAAAGAGGTACGTGCTATCTACATAAGTGAACGTTCTGCCTTGTAAACCTTGCCCCCTTGCCTGCTCCCTTGCCTGCCTCCTGGTTGTAATAGAACTTAACCTAGCTCCCGATACAGTAGATTAGCCTCATCAATTCTCATTCTGGGGCTTGGAAGTTCGCTTAGTCGGCTGAAGGATGTTTAAAAGGTAGAGGTAGTAATTTCGTTTGTGAGTAGGTTGTGAATGGAAGCTTGGGTGGTCTATGGAATTGGTTTTAATTCTCTGGCTAGGAGTGGAGGGAATTCAAGCATTGAATGGGGTAATTTGCGCACGAAGGGTGTCTGCATGGAGGCTTAGGCTGTCTGTGAAAGTATTAGTTTGCTGGCTGGGAAAGGAAGTAATTCAAAGGTTAAAACGTAATTGAGATGGAGTTGGGCTGGCATGATGGAAATTCGGGTTCTCGACAAGTTAGGTAGTATTCTTCTTCACCGACTAAAGAACCAATACGTGAGTCGTGCAAGACAAAGTAGTCATGTTTGTTATAGAGGAGAGAAACGGACACTCGTATCACCTGACTTATGTGATGAGCACGATTTGTTAGTGGAAGGGATTGACACAGACTCCTACGATTTAGGCAATTCTTCGTCGGTTGAAACTGCCCAAATGACGGGCCACATCTGAACTACTCTCCAGAACCATCTTCTGGTGTCAGAAGTAGCTCAACTTCTTACTCAACATTGACTCAAAAAAATTAGTTCAGCTTTGCACGTTGAGCTTTTGTTCTGTAGACGCTTGTTCTGTAGTAGTGCCTCTACACCGCGGGGTACAATATTGGAATAGTCCTCCGAAATCAATTGATGACTGCGAAGGCCAAAGGCTGGAAAAGTTCACATTGTTATCCCCAAAAGGATTAGCGGCTGACTGACATCATTCACCCCACCATCGCTCCACAGGTCTTCAAAATCTCCATAGTGAGCGTATTCCTGCGTCAGCCATCAAACCTCATCTAGGTTCGTCATCTAGAAGAAAGGATTTTGTTGCGAACTGTGTTTCTCAATGAAACTCGAAAATACAACACCATTAAGACAAACCTCTAGACAACATCCTCCCCTGAAGACACCCTCAACATCAACCCTACGCTCGGCTAGTAACTAAATGAATGCATTCTTTCACACTAAAAACCATCAGGGCGAGCTGAATTTGCCTGACCAATAGCGCCGGGCAATCGCACCCTCGCCAACAAATCCTTTTCAAACCCTTCCACGTTCTTTCCGCCCCATTATGAACCGTTCCGTCCCGCAAGGCTGATTATGCAGAACGCAACCGAGTCGGCATTGACTGCGGCTGAACCCCTGCCCCCTGTAAAAGCTTACAGAATTGCCAAAAAGCTTGGCAATGCCCATTGTCCCAATTCGTATAAAGCTGTTCCCAGGGTCGTTTTCGCCCCACTGATAACTTCATGTCTGTATCGGACCACGGCTTTCTTGTGGCAGCTGACGTAACTTTTGTGCCTATCGCCGTGCAAAAGTGTAAGTTGCAGAGCCATTGTAAAGGGGGGGATTGGAAAGAACAATGAAGCTCTGCGCGTACTGCGAATCGCATATCCTCGACAGTCAGCAGTCTTGGGGTACACATCACGAATCCTACGCTTTACTAAAGCATGCCTCTAACAACAGATGTTTGTTCTGCTATACACTGCAGGAAGATATAGCGACTTTCGCACCGGGATTAAAAGAGCTAGGGGGAGAAAATTTTTGGCCTGTGTATCGATGGAGTATTCGAAGTCTGGCGAAGATAAGGGAGAGTTTAGAGACTGTGGTTGTTAGGTTTAGACCGATTCCGCGACCTGCAAATGGCGACGAGAATTTGGAATTGAGGACAAAAGCAGAGGATGCAGAGGAACTGCCTACAAGGACGTTCTTTTTCTTTCCTGAAGAGGGTGAGTTTTTAAAGATTTGGTTTTGTTTCATCTTCATCGATATATGAAATCGTTCCGTTCCGGAATGCACCGTTCCACAACATCAGTACTACACTTCAGGTGGATTTATAGATTTTATTCATTTCCCAACCTTATACGCGAGTGAGACTGTGCTAAACTCCATATCCAGCCCTCAAGCCTCTTCCCACCATCGAAGAACTTGGTTCATCTACCGACCCAGCAATCTCAGGTGGACACCATATTGCACGGTGGATCGAGATATGCAACACAACGCACCCGGGGTGCCACAAAAGTCGCAAAGGCCAATCCTCCTCGGAGCGTTTCATTCCGACGCGTCTTCTTGACATTAGCGGGCCGCCCGAAAGTCCAATCCGTGTGGTCGAAACCAAATTAACACCCATTAACGGCCCGTATGTCTCGCTCTCGCATTGCTGGGGCGTGAAAGAATTCATCACACTGCGTACGGGAACCCTTGATCGCTTCAAGACCGAAGGCGTGCCTTGGGATCTCTTTCCTAAGAACTTCCAGGAGGCGATCGAAGTGGCTAGGTTTTTGAATGTGGGACACATCTGGATTGATTCGCTATGCATTATTCAAGGCCCAGATGGAGACTTTAAGGATGAAGCGAATAAAATGCACCAGGTGTATCGGAACAGTTATTGTAACATTGCGATTGTTGACTCTATGGACAGCACGGGGGGCGTGTTCCGGAGGCGAGAGCCTAAAGATGTCGTGCCCGTGAGGTATCAGTCGGAAACGCCTTCAGCCATGTTCGGAAGCAAGGCATGGAGAGTCGTGTCAGAGCACCTGTGGGAAAGCGAGTTGTTGCAGACGTTCCTGTATCGTCGGGGTTGGGTGTTCCAGGGTAGGTCTCGGAGCTCCGGGTTCTGTGACGATGTTGCTGACGGCAATCCTAGAACGCATGCTGGCGCCGCGTATTTTGCATTTCGCTCATCGGCAGATCTTCTGGGATTGTCCTGCGATGAGTGCCTGCGAATCCCTTCCTGGGGGTTTGCCACAGCCGATGGATGGAGCGGCAGGCACGGACCGACATTGGCGCGGACGCCTCCAAGAATCCGGACAAACCCATGAACCGTTAACCGGTGCGAACGATGACTCTCTCGAGTTCTTCTGGAAAACCGCAGTCCGTAAATACACCAACTGTGCGCTAACTAAAGGCGCCGATAAAAAGATTGCTATGTGGGGGATTGCGAAGCTTGTGCGAGATGAGATGGGCGTAGCGTATGGAAATGGCTTGTGGCAGCAGAATTTGGAGGACCAACTTACATGGAGGGTTGCAAAAACCACACTCGAATTGCGTCCAAGCGAATCAACGGCATGGAATCTCGAGAGGAAAATACCTTCATGGTCGTGGGCTTCGATGGATGGTGAAATAGTGGTACCCGACTTTCTGCTCACTGACGTGCCTCACTTTACGGTACGGGACCATTATCGCCGTCCATTGGCATTTGATCTAAAGGGCGTCAAACGATGTGCACCTCCTCCGGAAAGCGAGAGAGAATCGCCAGCATATACTAGGGGGATGAGTGATACTAATGTCCAGCTTCAGAGACGACGCGAGGAGCTGGAGAGAGAGCGAGAAAACGAAGTAGACCAGCAAGGACAGCAGAGGACTAGAAGTCCGGAGAAGATAGACGTGGATTCAGACGCAGAACCAGAATTCTACAACGAATCAATTCAAATCCAGGGACATGTGGGTCGTGGCCAACTAGTATGGGACGACATGAAGAAGAAGTGGTTGCTTAAGCTGGATGGACTTTCTGGAGTAGAAATCGAAGCCTTTCCTGATACAAAGCCTAAGCTAAAAAATCCAGTGGATATGGAGCCATATTTCGTCGTTTTGTCAGCCAAAAAGGTCAACAATCCCAGCAATACACCTCAAAGGGACAAATCAGGGGAGCTTCATGATATCCAAGAAGGGGATGAATATGATAGTGACAACGAGCCCGAAGGAGCGATCGACGAAGCCGATATCCTCATCTCTGGCGTTGGGATCCTCCTGAAGGATGTTGGGAATTATCACTTTCATAGGACTGGCGCACTACGTTTTCGCGAAGTCGATCCTAATGCTTGGAGGAGGTTGCAGGAAACGCATAGAAGTGAGGGGCTGCCACCCGATAAATACCATGCTCTGTATGGCTTGAAGTTCTGGTTGGATTGAAAACTTGAGGGAAGGTCAGCGCTAAAGGTATTTGAGGTTACATATGAAGCTTAGTTCCAGGCTCGGGTGCCATTCCGGAACATCAAACGTGGCGCTCGCACCTCCTGTGGGGATTCCATTGCAGTCATGGTCCTGGAAATCTTGAAGGGTGTGATCTTGGGTGGCTCTTCAGAGACAGTTGTCAGCCCAAAGTGAATCTCACGACTTGGGCCCTTTTTGGGCGCCTCGTCAATAGTCAACTGTGTATTTGCGCGGTGTAGACCCTCGTGGTATCTCTCTACCACATAGTATACGAAAGTTGGATGACAGAGGTAGATCTTGGCAGGATCGTCTCGAAGTTTCGAGAATAGGAAGCCTCTGGCCGCTTGCAGGATATCCTCACCGCTTCGAATCCGCGCTGATACTGATTCTCCTAGCCATCTTTGCAGCTCTGGAACAGGTACGCCATTAGATGTGCGGCCCGCGCCAGCGATCGACTTTAACGCTAGGTCGCGCTGCTCTTCCGGCTGTGCTTCGATTTGCTTAAGACCGGCATCGAAGATTGCAATAATGTTTGCGGGCAATTGATCACGTCGTTGTTCAACTCTTTCAAGTGATTCCGCTTCATGAACAAGATCCAGTCGTGCTTTAGCAAAGCCAATGTTTCCGTAGACATTACGGACAATTTCTTGGACGAGGGCCAGTGCCTTATTGGGTGTCTGGTCTGAGAGTATCGATACACCTAGGGTTGATAGTGGAGGTTTCTGGTGCACTGAGCTTTTCAACCCGAGATCTCCATGCTCTCGCTCAAGATCCCAGGCAACAAATTTCTTCATCTGGGAGTCCGGTATACCGATAGGGACATTGACATGATCATACTGTTCGTGTAGCTCGTCGTTGGTGCCACTGAGAAAGCCATTAACGAGAAATTCTTAGCGTCGAAGTAGAACTTACCATTCTCCACAGATTCTCCCTTCCTCAAAACACGGGAAGCACATGACATTCTCGCAGCAGCGACACGTTAGGAACAAGTCTAGGGCTTCTCTGGCGTCGAGGTCCACCTCTTCGTCGTCCGATGCGCCATTGTGATTTTGGTGATCACACTTTGCCTCTAGTTGCTCATATACTGCGAGACGTGAGGTGAGCAGAATACTTAGTCCGCTTTGCTGGAGATCATGGAGTTCCATCTCCAGTAGAAAGCGCAAGGTAGGGCTGCATCGATCAATACCATCAAGTACCAAGTAAATAGGTGTTGATTGCATCATGGTTGAAACACGCGAATAGACAGATTTCCTAATAAGATGGATCCGGTACCTAGCTCTACCGCCGCTCGGATCCATATACCGCGCGAAGGCGTACTCGGAATGAAAAGCGCTCGAATCATCCTGGGTACACGCTTCATACGCTCCAAGCTCACGGTAGAGGATTTCGAGAAAGTCTTCTAGAAAAGCCGTCTCATGCTCATAAACGTCTTCCTGCACAAAAAATGAGATGACGGGAATGCCCTCACTGTGGACCTTCCCTTTGAGGTGGTGTACAACTAGTGCTGCCAGAGTCGTCTGCTCGCCATATATTGATTACTCACCGTAGTTTTTCTCTAGGGGGTGACATGCTTACCTTTCCCGAGCCCGGTCCACCAATGCAGTGGAGTTGCCAATTCACGCCTTTGCCTTGCCAGCGGTCGAATACCGGATGTGTGAAGAACCAATCAAAAATATCGACGAAGATGTCTGTAGAAAGACTGCGAGACACTCCTAAACTTGGATGCCTTGAAATCGGCAAGGGGTTTTCCATGTGTGAGAGATCTGCTTCCTTTGCAATGCAAGAATATTTTTTTCACACTTAACACGGTGTTCCGACCGCGATGGAAAATTCTTGAAACTTGGAGGACGTCACGATAGAGGAATTGAGAGATAGGACCTGTCAGCGGACCGGATTCCATGGCGGCTTTGCATCGCCCTCCTGTGTGAATTGGTGTTCCTCAAGCCGGGATTAATCTGATCAAGTGGCTTGGCAAAACGGGGCTGAACCCCCAAGGGGAAAATTTTAGGGGCTGTATGGGGGCTATTTTGAGATCCTCGCCCCCAAAATCCAGCTAGTAACATCGTCACTGTGGCTAGCTTTGATGATGAAGGATCAGACGCGGGTCGTTCAGAAATTGGGACGTCGTGCATGCCTGGGAATAAAATGGAGGAGCCTCGCCATTATCGATTTCGCTGTCTTCGACGGAACGTCGTTCATTCATTCTTTTAGTGTGAAATGTTGTTCTTTCAGATTGTTTCAGTTTTTGGTCTGGTGGGCTGCTGTCTCTCGCGCTCCCTGCCGAAACCGATCTCTCCACGACAAAATCCCTCGACGACTGCAGCCGCTCCTGCTGCCAACCCGACGATATGCGGCGACATCGTGGATGCAGTGAACGATCCTGAAGGTATGCCCCAGCTTCCTAGCAGAGCCGACGCGTGGACGTGGCGTGATGGAAGTTCATGAGTACCGGAAGAGTCCAAATTAGCTAGACCATCCATTACTCATTAAAAGCTTCGTTCCATCACTAACCCAAAATAGGGTTCAACATCTTCTGGGCAAGTGATGCTTATGCCTGTCTCACCAGCGTTCCCTTCAACCCAGCTGTTGCTTCACGATTCGTCAAGTACTGGAATGAAACTATCCAGTTCCAAAGCACACTCGCCTATCTCAAGAACCCGCCCACGGGGTATCAGCAACCAGCCTTCGATGTCCAGGCAGGCCTGGCAGTAATCCAACAACACATCAATGAGGGTTTCTACACTAACCAGTATGCCTTTGAGGCTGACTTTCAGCTCCTCACATATGCCATGCACGATGCCCATGTGCAACTTACGGCTGGTGCCCTCTCGGCGTTCTCATTCGCAAGTCCGTACGAAATCGCGTCTGTGTCTATCGACGGAAAGGAGCCACCGAAGGTCTACATGACCGGTATGTACTCTACGGAGTCATCCTTCGACTCAACTAATCAAGCTTTAGATGACATCATTAATAGCCCAAAACAAGGCTGGACACCATCTCCTCTGAAGACTATTAACGGCGTGGAAGTTGTTGAATTCCTCACTCAGTATGCGGCGCTCAACTCATGGGGTAATGTTGAACCCCATGCCGACTGGAACGCTCTCATGTCTCATCCGGCCCTGGATATCCAGGGAGGTTTAAATATGTTCGCTGGGTCCGGCACCTTCTATCCCGGCGAGAACCTAACTTTCGTTTTCGAGAACACCACTAAGATCGAGACCATTTGGATTGCTATCTACAATGAGCTGGCTAATTACACTGGCCCCTTGACTACTGGAGGAGATTTCTACAATTACTTCGTCCTTGGCGAGCTACCTGCGTCGTTCAACTCAAGCACCATCGTTGAACCCGAGATCCCAGATGCCCCGCCAGCTCCTACTTCATGGTTTATCGATAGCCTTGAAGCTTATCCTTCGAATCCTGACATTGCGCAAAGCGATCTTGGCGTCCTTGGAACTGGATTGGTTACTGGTTACTTTTATAACGATATATCCACCGGCATCCTGAGTCTTCCGAGCTTTGACATCGTTCCAGATTCGATTGGAAACTATTCTGACGCGGTCAGCTCGTTTATTGGAAATGCGTCTCAGGCAAATCTCACCAGAGTCATTATCGACCTTCAGCAAAACAAAGGGGGGGCCACCCTCCTTGCGTACACTATATTCAAGAGCTTCTTCCCAGACCAAATTCCGTTTGCCGGTAGCCGAAGGCGCAGCTTCGATATGGCCAACCTTATCGGCTCGTCTACCTCAAATTTCTGGGATTCTCTCGACGAATCCAATGATAATGAGCTTACCTTCAAACAAGAGATCGCCGCCAACGAATGGGTCATTACGGATCGACTCAATGCTGCTACGGGGAAGAACTTCACTGGTTGGAAGGAATACCAGGGACCTGTAGATGACAATGGAGACTCCTTCACGTTGACAGAGCAGTATGATCTAGCCAACGACATCTTCGATTCAGCTGCCTTTGATGAATGGATCCCACTTGACTATCTTGGTGATCAGTCGCGATTTTCTAAGGCCAATCGCCCATGGCAGCCGGAACAGATTGTCATTCTCACTGACGGCCTCTGTTCTTCCGCTTGCTCCCTCTTAGTCGAAATGATGACACGAGTCGGAGTACGCACGATCGTCGCAGGTGGCCGCCCAACTACCGGCCCAATGCAAGCAGTCGGAGGGAACCGCGGGGCAAGACTTTACTCCGCTAACGCCATCGATGCCGACATCAGCTTCTCCAGAAGTATTGATGAGTGGGTCGACGACAACGTGAATGGCTCCCTACCCGACGTGCGCGAGACGGGAATGTTTATCAAATTTGCTGGGATCAATCTCCGCGACCAAGTTCGGAAGGATGATAAGACCCCCTTGCAGTTCAAGTATGAGGCCGCCGATTGCCGGATATATTACACCCTTTCGAATTTATATAACGCGACAAGGCTGTGGCATGATACTGCTACTGCGGCTTTCATCGACCCTTCACTCTGCGTCCAGGATTCCACAGGCTACTCCACCACTAACAACACGAATCCGAAAGCGCCTCCCAAGCCGTCGGTTCAGAGCCCTCCGATTCTCACTCAACCCGCGATTCAGCAAATTGAGTTTGAATCTAACCCAACTGGAGGCCTCCAGGACGGCGCTGGCAAGCCCAAAGGCGACAATACTTTCGTGCTCTGCCCTAGTGGAGTATGCGAGGGTACAGCGAGGTGCAAGACAATCAACGTCAAGTGCTCTAAAACACTCACTATCAAAAAACCTGTGTGTCTTCCCACTTGTGATAATCGTCTGGGCAGCACGGGCTGTAACGGTATTTGCGATATCAACCAAAAACACGAGAGCAAGTCTGGGCTTGGGAAGACTGCGTCATATGGAGGGAATTTGTTTTCAGGGTTGTGTGTCCCGGAGATTGGGACAAGAAGCCTAGGTTGTCCAGCAAACCCGAAGACAGGGAAATAGAGGAGGTAGTGGGTGGTTAAGATTTGTCTTATTTTATTCATTTGAGGAAGCATTTAGTGGCTGCAAGATACCTATCATTGTTTAATAGAAATCTATAATTATGTAGAAAAGGCTTTCCACAGCCAATAGACAGAATAGAATCGTAATGCTAAAGCCACAATTCAATGTTGAGACGTCTAATATCTAACCGATGTGTCCCACTTAGCCTCTTTGAGACTAGTACCGCAGTTCTTGTGACTTCGCGTTTTGCGCTTGGACGCGTCTCGGCTAGGCATCATCGAGGGGTGAACTTCCATCCTGTCTCTCACGACAATGGCTCTGTCTCCACGCAGCCCCTCCAAACACAACTCAATGCTGGGCAAACTGATCAAACACCCCAAATCTACAAATTTCGACGGTAACAAAGAGCGTCCCCCCAAACGTCTCCGTCTCAATGACGATGCGCCCGAAGCGGATACAACACCCCCATCTCCCAAATTTGGGAATCGTGTGGTACCAGACTCCGAGGATGAGGATGGGGATGAAATTGAGCAGTTGCCTCCTACGATGAAGACGGGCCTGGAGAGTGCCTTGCCTCCCATCAAGACGGACGCAGAGGCAATTGAAGAATATGAGGCGTTCAAGGCGTCGCAGAACGAAGACACCGAGTCCGCTGAAGGGCGGTTAAAGGACCGTAAATGGATCAGAGGCAAGAGTTCAATATATGTGGACGCGTTCAATTTGGCATTGGATACGGTGCTAGACGAGGAGAGCCATTTGTTTGACGAGGCCGAGATGGAGGTTTTCGGGCAGTGGAGGGGACTGAGCTATGAAGCTCAATATCTGTATGTTGTGCAACGCAGCATGATGAAGGAACCATTAGATCTGAGACCAACTCGATTATAGCTACGTCCGCCTTTTCCTCCGCAAGACCGCTGCCTGGCATCGTATTAAGAACCTTGGCTATCATAGCGATATATCGGACCTCGAATCTGCGATTGAGATACTACAACGTATCAGAAATCTTCCTATATCCTCGGCGGAAGAGGGATCACATCCTGGCGAGCTGAAACCCCCAGCTGGGACAACATTGGGCTCTGCTTTCACATTCGCGGACAAATCCGAAGTCGAGATAAATACACTCGAGGAAGCGTCGTCCCTGTTGAAGTTAGATGAACTAAAAGCTCTTGCAAAAGACGCAAAAGTGCAAGGAAAGAACAAGAAGGAGCTACTCAAATCTCTTCGACAGACAAGTCAGAAGCAGGTCGGACTCGGCTACGTTGGCCTAAAGAGATCAGGTACAGAATCCTCCAGGCGCTCATCTGCCTCCGGCCTAGACTCCGATACTCCCGATCCCGAGCCCAGCGGAGTCAGCATCTCAGATTTCAACCGCGACGCCCACTTCACACACAAGATCATGTCCGAAACCGGGCCCTGCATTCGCCTCTCTTGCGCACCACTCAAACTCTTCGAGAGAGTCCACCTCGTCTTCTACCGCTCCACTGAGTGGACTGAGAAATCTCTTACAACCATCATCCTTGCTAAAATCTCCCGCCGCAATTTCCCCGAATTCATAGTCTCCCGTTCCGCAAATATATTCTCATCTCGCTCCTCTCTACTCGAGTTTGAAGCTTCGATACGAGTCCAATTCCGCATTGACTATATCCTCGAATTCAATGGAAGACCCACCGAAGCAGGGCTTCAAGAAATCCTTGACATCTTCCAAGAAGTGTATCCACGCTGGCACATCCTCCTTCAAGAAGAACAGCGGAAGGAAGACAGCATTTATCAAAGTGGCGAAGGAGCTTATCTACGCCGGCTGTCACCAGCATGGGTCTACACGCGTATCATTCACAAAGCTACCTCTGTTCTCGCGAAACAGAAGGACTACAAGCGCGAATACGAGCTCTTGTCTGAACTCCTCGCACAGCGGCTCTTCCATCACTCGCGACGCGGGGCTTGGTATCAGCGAAAAGCGTTGCTGGAAGAACATTATATTGCGTCTCTTACTCCAAACGAGAATAGAGACAACGAGGCGCAAAAAAGGCACTGGAAGAGGGTTGCTCTGCGGACCTGTGAAGACGGTCTCCAGGACAATCTCGTGCACATCATTCATCATTACGATCTCCAGAAACGAGTCAAGAAGCTCGAAAAAGCACTCAAAATCGCAAAACGCGCGCAGCATGATTTCACACATGTGAGACTCGCTGCTCCAGTCGAGGTAACAGTTGAAGGGATACGTATAGAAAGAGAGAGTATCCTCTCCCGACGTAATAGCTCACCACACCCTAGCTTTGGAAAAAAAGGAGCGAAGACAATTTGGATCGATGCGAGAGAAGGCGGAGAGTGCTCAGTTGAGGAAATGTGTCTAAGTCATTATAGGGATTTGGGGTGGAAGGGTTATCATAGTGAGGGGGGCATCGTCCGCACTTTATTTGCCTATCTCTTCTTCGATGTGCTCTTCACCTACGTCCCCAATGTCTTCCAAACGCCCTTCCAGACTTGCCCTTTAGATCTCCATACAGACGCTTTCTTCCCTTCCCGAATCTCGGAGATCAACCATCAGTTAATTGCAATTTCGAACGGCGAGGCGGCAGCCCTGATCCAGCGAATCTGGGATGAGCATCATGAGCGCCGGACTTGTGTCGTCGGATTAGACTGGACCTTCGAGCTGGTAGACCTCCTGGAGATAGCGAGATTTTTTGACGGAGAAGCGCTTGCGACCGTGTGTAAGGTCATGGCGCAGGAGTACGGGCAAAGAGGTGGTGGTGTCCCTGATCTTTTCCTCTGGCATGAAGAGAAGGGCGAGGTCATGTTTGCAGAAGTCAAGAGTGAGAATGATCGGTTGAGCGATACGCAGAGGCTCTGGATTCATGTTTTGAGCGGAGCAGGTGTAAGGATCGAATTGTGTCATGCTGTCGCTAAGGAGGTTAGGGTTATGTGATATTGCTTAGATGTCTATCACGATGAGGATATCTATTCGCTTACAACAGCCCCATCATAACATCTCTCCCCAACCTCTTCCCCAACATCAACACACGACACAACCAAAGTCTCCGAGCCCTCGCAACCGCGCCAGCGAATGACGTCGTCCTTGAATGCGGGGTAACAAATACCCGACGCCCGATCTACACCGAACATCGGCCCTCCTGCCCTAAAGCATGCCCTCCACCACTCCCGTTCTTCAGAACAACACGCAGTACGAAATAACAGGTTAGTTCAGAATGTAAGCTCATGCCGAGTCATCCGAGCTCCAAAGAATGACTCAGGAAATTCGTAGGTGTCTGTTGTTTAATATAACGTGTACTTTTTGGCCTTCTTTGTTCCCAATCTTGTCTTTATCAGTCCTGCATCCCGTCTTCAATTATATCCTAGTCACGTGAACCGTATAAAGGACCCAGCTCCATCGGGTCTCGAAGTCTCAGGCACCCAAAATGCCGCCCCCCATGCTCTCGTCCCGAATCTCCAACTTCTTGGGAGTCCCCTCTTTGCACCAAACAGGCCGCGATGCCTATCTAATCATCACACTCCGCTGCCTCCGTATGTTCAGCGCAGGCATCCCCTCCCTCATTCTCGCTCTATTCTTCTCCACCCTCTCCTTCTCCGACACTCTCATCGGGGCCTTTATGACGCTCACCCTCCTCGGTGACGTTCTGCTCTCCCTCCTCCTAACCCTGATCGCAGACTCCCTCGGCCGCCGCCGCATCCTATTCTTTGGCTCTGCTATGATGGTCTTTTCCGGCACGGTCTTCGCGCTGTCCGAGAATTTCTGGATCTTGTTGGCGGCGGCCGTGGTGGGCGTTATTAGCGTGACGGGTGCGGATTGTGGGCCGTTCCGCGCAGTGGAAGAGAGCGTGCTTAGTGGGTTGACAGGTGAGAAGACTAGGAGTGATGTCTTGACTTGGTATGTTATGGCGACTAATATGGCGAATGCGGTGGGTACAGAGGTTGCAGGGAGGGTGGTGCATGTGTTGGAGAAGAATTGGGGGAGTGAGGAGAAAGGGATGAGAAGGGTGTATCATGTGCTGTTTTGGGGATATGCGGGGTTTGGGCTGTTGGGGTGTGTGTGCTGCTTGGGTATGAGTTCGAGATGTGAGATCCAGCAGGAGAAACGGGAGATGAAAAAACGATGGAGAGGCGATACAGGTGGAATTGGAAATGGGGAAGAAGAAGAAGTTCTTCTCGATGCAATATCTCCCTCTTCGACCGACTTTCACGTCGACCCTAGAACTCGAGCATGCTCAGAGCCTGAAACCCTTCGCTTCCAACCCGTCCCGCAGAAAAAATCCCGCTTCGCGCAAATATCCCCCCAAACCCGCTCCGTCATGTACAAACTCTGGTTCCTCCTCGCTATCGACTCCCTCGCTGACGGGATGGTCCCGTACTCTCTCATGAACTACTACGTCGACCTAAAATTCCACCTCCCGAAGGCTACACTAGGAGACATCACATCAGCGTCCCAGTTCCTCTGCGCTGTATCCAGCATCTTCGCAGGTCCATTGTCCCGCCACATCGGATTGATCAATACAATGGTGTTCACCCACCTCCCTTCATCCATTGCGTCGGCGTTTATCCCACTACCACAAAGCGTGGGATGGACAGTTGCACTTCTGCTATTCCGCGCTGCGCTGAACTCAATGGACCAAGCGCCCAGGACGTCGTTTATTGCTGCGGTTGTGAAACCCGAGGAACGGACGGGGGTGATGGGGATTACGAGTATGTTGCGGACGCTGGCCATGAGTGTGGGGCCGACGGTGACGGGGATACTGGCTGGGAATGGTAGATTCTGGATTGCCTTTTTGGTGGCCGGGATTTGTAGGGTGGTGTATGATTTGGGGCTATTTACGATGTTTGTGAATGTGAAGTTGCATCAGCATGAGGGGAAGGGGGAAGATGAAGGGGAAGATGATGATGGGGGTTTGGAGAATTTATTGAGGGATATTGAGGCGGAAAGTGATGAGGAGAGTGAGGTTGGGCTACGGAAGGATGTGGAGGAAGGGGTCGATAAGACCGTTCAGACGTAAAGGTACGAAAATACATTTGTTCTTGGTTAGGGGTCTGAGTACTTTCTTGATAAGCTAGATCGAATGAATACCTCCTCAAAGCCCCCCGCCCTAGGACAATGCTAGTCGTAGAAGAAGATGCCATAAACCAAGATGAAGCTTATCATCGACCACTGTCCGCGGGCTAACGATTTGTCTCAGGCTGACCGCATCGAATCCAGCAGTTTCCACTATCTTTATTTGTGTTTGAAGCGGAATCGCTGTTTAGCCGAGAGGTCGCGGCAGTTAGGCCGCCCTTATAACCCTTTTGAATGTCCTCCCCTGGCTCACTCTTCCCCATGCACACTATCTGTCTTCCTTATTGACAGCCTTACTGTTATCCTACCCACCATCACTATCCACCAGCCATCTGCTCCCCCTACACCCCCCCAGCCTCAACAAAACCAGCACCTTCACCCCCTTACATACCTCTCTTCCGCTCCTCCATCCTCTCTTTTGCGCACAAATCTTCCAGAATCTTAACCTTCCACCACAGCAGCCTCTCCACCTCAAATGTCCCTAACTCTTGCAACGAATACCTCTCCCGCTCATTCTCAGTCTTCTAGAAATCCTTTTCAGCCGTCCCACAATACCGCCCTTTACATAAAACTCTTGGTAATTGAAAACCTCGCGTGCAATCAATTCCCCTCTCGACGTACGTATCGATTCTGCCCTTATATTGGACATCTAAATTTGAAGGCAAGTTTACGATACTAACGATATCTCCTAGTATGGAGGGAGGGCATTGAGGATGCGATTGGGAGTAGGGTAGATGTTAAGGGCGATATGGTGTTGGAAGTGATAGGGACTAGATGAAGGTTCTACGTTGTTCGTCTACTCTCGCCCACAGACACTGAATACTTGAACAACCATTGAAGTACTAAACGGTTCATTGCCCATCAAACTATACAATTATACAAAAGCCAAACCGCTTTGCCAATCCCCACATGAACGCCGAAGCGATCAAACCCAAAGCAAAAACCCAACAGAGAAATGCTGAACAGAGAAGCCGTCAAACGACAGGATCTAAAAGTAGATAGGAACAAGAAATTTTAGTTCGCCCTGCTTCCCGTCTACCTTGGCAGAAGTCCAACGAACCTCACCTTAAGACCCCCCGATCCGAGTGTGAGGACAATATTCTTCTGCCAGGGGCGGGTATGGTATCATTACATATATCATCCAGCGTGTCCTACTCCGCTGTTGCGCACCAAATTTGAAGTGGCGTTTTACTTTCCGCCCAAGAGACCACCGACAAGAGGTAAGGACTTGGCACCTCCACCCTTCTCCTTCTTCTTTCCACCACCAAGCATCTCTGAAATGCTTCCGAGACCCAGGCCACCAAGGAGTTTGTTGATGCCAAGGCCGCCTAGAAGGCCATTGACCAGACCGCCTAGACCTAGACCATTAAGTAGTCTGCCGACGAGGTTGAGCACACCAGTCAGAAGCAAGCCCACAGCAGCGATAATCTGGAACAGGGGCTCAGTAAGCAGCGCCCAAAGAGGATTCAGCTTCTTCTTCGCATGCGGCATATCCGCAATCTTCTTTTTGGCGTTGTCGATGGTTGTGACAACGGTGGTTGTGAGTTCCTTGAGCAAGTCGGCGAGACGGTATTCTTCGGGTGTGGCTTCTCGAGTCTCGGAACGGCCCTTTGCCTGGGCAGCTATGCGGCCATCAGGATCGAGGCCGCGGAGCGAGCCGTTGCACTCTTGAAGGATGCGAGCGCCTTCTTCAATAAGTGGCTTGACGTTGTTGACCAGTTCTTCTTCGTCGAGTTCGTCGCGAGGTGTACGATCTGCGGCTTCGATGTACTGTATTAAGTATTAGCATGACATATAAATGCAGGGAGAAGTGGCAGCGCGTACCTCGGTAATCTGTTTGCAGACGGGCTGGATGCGCTCAAGCGTCTGCTGGCAAATATTCGCCATCTTGTCCGCGAGCTCAGCATCCTCGCGTCTCTTACGCTCCTCCTCAGTTTCATCCTCAGGCTCCTCTTCCTGGATATTTTCCAAGAGAGTAACCTCACCAACTTTGTTGCCGTCGTTGTCAACAACATAGCCGTTGTCGTCGATCTCAAGACCAGCACAATGGCCAAGGTCGCCAGCAGTTAGACGACCGATAAGATCGCCATTCTCGTCACGAACCTCACCGTCTTTGTTGACGTGCATGCCAGCCATGGGGTTGATGCGACGTTCCTTCTCTTCTGGCTCCCAACGCTCAGCTTTGCCGATGACATTGCCGTTCTTGTCATTTATATCTCCATCTTCATCGACCTTGTGGCCAACAAGCCTCTTGACATCACCCTCAATGACACGACCAATGATGTCACCATCTTCGGTCTGAACAGTACCATCCTTAGCCACCTTGTTGTTATCGAACCCAGCAAAGGGCCCTTCAGGTCCAGACGAAGCACCCTTAACAAGTTCAGCGCGGCCAATGACATTTCCTTCATTGTCCCAAATCTGTCCTTTCCCGTCAACTTTTTTGCCGATCATGGTAGCTGGGTCGCCCTCGGAAACGCGACCAAGGATGGTACCATTGGCATCGACAACATTACCAGCCTTGTTGACAGTGCAGCCAGCAAGAGCGCTGAGGTCAATTTCCTCGGGCTCCTCTTCTTGCCAGGGCTCGGCGTGACCCTTGACATTGCCGTATTTGTCGATAATGTCGCCATCCTCGTCAACAGAGTGGCCGACGAGCTTCTTGTGGTCGCCTTCGGTGATGATACCAACAGTATTGCCATCAACATCTTCGACAAAGCCATCCTTGACAACACGCAAGCCCTCGTAGCCTGCAAACGGACCTTCCTGCTTGGTAACACGCTCATTTTCGGGGATAAGCCCGCAGCGGCCAACTACTTTGCCAGTGTCGTTGTGGATCAGACCCTCGCCATCAGACTTACGACCAGCTAGGTCCTTGAGGTTGCCTTCAACCAGGCGACCGACGGGAATTCCATTAGCGTCAACAAGGTACCCTTGCTTGTTGAGGGTGAGTCCCTCGAGTATCGATAAGTCATCGGGAATCTCTTCCTCTTCCTCAAGCGGCTCACCATGGCCCTTGACGTTACCATACTTGTCGAGAATATCACCATCCTCATCAACAGCCATACCAACGAGGCGCTTAGGATTTCCTTCGACAATAACGCCAACAACGTTGTCGTCCTCATCAGCAATCTTGCCATCGGGAATGACGCGGAGACCTACGAGACCAGCGAAAGGACCCTCAGGCTTGACTTCGCGCTCCTCAAGAGGAATAAGCTCGACACGGCCGACGACCTTTCCTGAGTCGTTCCAGATCTGGCCGTTGTCGTCAAGCTTTTTGCCTGCAAGTTCCTTCGAATTACCCTCAATGAGTCGTGCGACGGGAACACCATCATCCCCGATGACGTTGCCCTGCTTGTTGACAGTCTTGCCAGCAAGGCTCGAGAGGTCCACAGGGTCTTCCTCAGGCGGCGCTTCCTCCTCGGGCTCTTCCCAGCGCTCTGCATGGCCGACCACGGAGCCCTTCTTGTCGATGATATCCCCGTCTTCGTCAACAGCACGGCCAACGAGTTTCTTCGCGTCTCCTTCGACGACTTGGCCGACACGATTGCCATTCTCATCCTCAACAAATCCATCTTTGACGACAATAAGGCCTTCGAGACCGGCGAATGGAGCTTCTTCATCCGGTTCTTCGATAGCAACCGTCTTCGCACGTCCGATGATGTGGCCCTTGTTGTCCCAGAATTGGCCTTCGGCATCGCAAGTAATGCCGGATTTAGAGAGCTTCTTGGCATCGCCCTGGACAAGCTCACCGACGATAGTACCGTTCGAATCGACGAGCTTTCCGGCTTTGTTGACGCTGAGGCCCTCAAGGATAGAGAGGGGCGGAAGTTGGTCACCTACTTCCTCAGTAGCTTCGGCAGCCTCGGCAGCTTCTTCAGCGACTTCGCCAGACTCTTCGGCTGCTTCGGCTGCTTTTTCGGCTTCCTCGGCGGTCTGCTCGATCATCTGTGGTAAAGTACGGACCTTGCCGATGACCTTTCCATCCTTGTCAAGAACCTCACCCTTCGCGTTAATTTTCTTTCCGGCACAATCCCTGAGCTCTCCTTCGGTGAGCTCGCCAATTGGTTCACCATCTTCATTTAAGACCTGGCCTTTCTTGTTGACCTTTAAGCCCTCGAGGATGTCAAGGTCAGGGATGACTTCCTTAACCTCGGGTTCTTGAGCGTCGCTAAGCCTCTCCTTAAGTGCCTTCATGGCCTCGAAAGCAGCCTCGCCGGATACAACATCCAACTTTCCGATAACATTGCCGTCCTTGTCGGTGACTTCACCTTTGTCGTTCACAATCTTTCCAGCGCAGACTTTGATATCACCCTCTTTGAGTTCTCCAATCTCTTCACCTTCTTCATCGAGCACTTTGCCCTTCTTATTGACCTTCAGACCCTCCAGAATGCGTACATCGAGTGCTCCGGCAGCAGCCTCTTTGAGTTTGTCGGCGGCGCCCTCAGCAAGTTCGACCTTGCCAAGCACATTACCATCAGCATCGACAACCTCGCCTTGATCGTTGACGGTGAGGCCTTTGACGTCGTCAATGTTACCCTCAGCAAGCTGGCCGATAACATCGCCTTCGTCGTTGACGATTTCACCCTCGGAGTTGACTTGCATGCCTTCAAGAGCCTCGACGCCGGGAAGTTCGGCCTCAACAGCTTCAGCTGCCTCTTCGACGCCACCAACAGCTCCATCGGCACCTTCTTCAACTCCGCCAGAAGCTTCACCAGCCTGGTCAGCAACACCATCAACAAGGTCGTCCTCGGCCTCCTCCTCTTCTTGATCGACTAGTTCGGCGGCGTCGGGATGGAGCTCAGCGCGAGCAATAACGTTGCCATCTTCGTCGAGGATTTCGCCATTCTCATTAAACTCCATACCCTCAATCTTTGAGGGATCACCCTCGACTAGACGGCCGACAAAGTCGCCGTCTTCGTTTAGGATTTGGCCCGTCTTGTCAGCAGTAAGACCCTTCAAGATGCTGATATCGGGCATCTTGGCGCCATCGGTGGCATCTTGAGCCTTGGAAAGTTGCTCTTTCGCGGTTTCAGGGAGGAGTTCGCAGCGACCGACAAGATCGCCATCGTCATCAAGAATCTCGCCATCGTCGCCAATCGTGTAACCAGCGAGATCTTCTGCATCACCCTCGACGAGTCGACCAATTGCGTTTCCGTCCTTATCGTGGACTACACCCTCCTCATCTACCTCAAGGCCTTTGAGAACTGATAGGTCGGGTGTTGGAAGTTCACCAGTAGCCTCCTCGGCAGTGTCCTTGACACCATTGACGGCATCCTCAGCGCCCTCAGTAGCTTCACCTGCAGTATCTTCTGCGCCCTCTGCAGCCTCGCCTGCAGTATCCTTCGCGGCATCAACTGGATCTTGAGTACCTTTGTCAGCCAACCCCTGAGCTCGCCCTGCGAGACCACCTGCGCCACTCACAGCGCCAGATGCTTGTTCCTCGCCTTCCTCTGCTGCTTCGCCTGCGGCGTCTGTGACATCGTCCTCGGTGTTTTCTTCTCCCGTATCGAGGGCTTCGTCTCCAGCTTTCTGTGTTGCATCGTCTCCCGTCTCCTCGGCTTCCTCCTCGGCTCCAGCAACGGTGTCTTCGGTCTCTTCTATCGGTTTCGGCTCCGCCTGTTCAAGTTCATCATCTGCTTGCGATACCTTTCCTGTTCTGTCTTCGGTAGTTTCTTCTACTTCGGCCTCGGTGTCCTCTGCCTGGGCCTTCGTATCTGCCACATTCTCCGGCGCGTCTTCCGCCTTCTCTCTTAGCGTCTCCTCGGATGGGCGCGGAGGCAAATTGGGGGTATCTGTCTCCGGCGCCTGCACCGGTGGAGATTTAGTGCCTTTGCCCAACTTTGGCGCACCACTTGCTGCTGGCTTTCGTCCAAGCTTGGTTGGGGTGCGGGGGGTGTCACCCTTGCCAGCTGCTGGAGATGGAGCCATGTCGGAATCTTCTTCTTCTTCTAAAGGTTCTCGGGTGGTTCTGAGGGTTCGTTGGGAAGCAGCAGAAACAGTGCTGGAAATAGATCGTGAGCGGGGAGAGTTTCGGTTGGGGGTTGGGGGAAATGAGTAGTAGGTGTAGGAATCGGATGAATTGTCTGTCATATACCTTTTGACGAGACAGCTCGTCTTTTTAGCTAGCAAGAAAAGAGGGATTGGGGTAGGGGTGGACTAAGGATTTATGAGAGAATTGGGGAGGGATGGGCAGTTTTTTCCACTCATGACGTAGGAAACCATAGCTTCAGAGAGCTTGACAGGGGAGCTTGCGCCGCAAACATAATGTTTGGAGTAGCGAAACTTGTTTTTGGGGCTTGATACAGGCGTCGTGCGGGACAGGGCTGCACCAAATTCCCACAATCCTGAGTACCATTGCGTCACTGCTCGAGCTCCAGCGGGGCGTCAGCTCCAGCGGCGAGAGCACTGGGCCTGGTAGTCACACAAGAGTGGACCAATGCTTCTAGCCAAATGTGGCTGAACTGGGATTCGGGGCGCATCGACGATGGGTCACAAAGCGGGATCCATCAACATTCATGGCTCATGATTCTTGATTGGGGAGAAAGAAGGAAAGACTATTTCCGGATGAATTCCGAAGCTCATGAAAAGCAATTGCAACAATAATGACGGTAGTAGACAGCAAAAAGCTGGTGCACTTTTGCCCTATATCAAAAATTAGCAGGGTGTCAAGAGGGAGCTGTGGCATCGATGTTGTCTGCGGATTGATGCCTCAGTCGGTCTCGCCTCGATCAACAGACTTGTGGCAGTCCTCTCCACAGATGCTGTCCATCGACGCCGCACGCCGGAATTGCATCCTATCAATGTGTCTCATGGAACATGGTACTTTAGCTCTGCTTGCCGCTGTCCAAGAAGAAAGCTGGATGGAGAGAGAGGTTGGAGCGGGATGACGTCGCTGGCATGAGGCGTGCTGGGAACTCCCTGTCAACGCTCGCTTGGTGGCGGGAGTTGCGTCGATCATTCACCTCGTATTGCGAACCATGGCTTGAATATCACGAATTCCCACCTTCCCACCTTCCGCATCACAAACGCCTTCGTCGCATGGGAAATTCGACGTAAGACCCTGCGTTGGCATCGTGATTGTTCATCACAACTTGTTTCAAAACGATTGATGTTCTAAATTGGTATCCCAACTAGTATCGACTTGTCCGTGCTCTAGAAGACAACACGGCAAGATGTCTCAGCCCCGTTCCTGAGTGCCACAAGATGACATCTGCATAGCGAGGAGAGAATCTATTATGGGTGAAGGTAAAAAGAAAGTTGGAGTGACAACAGGAAAATGTGCAATGAATCGTGGGTGATGATGGGTGTGTGATGTCAGAGGGAGGACAGGTTTAGGCAGGAAGACGCGGGTTGTGGCCAACTTTCTCGGGTTCTCACCAGCCACACAGATGCACACTCGGAGGTACCTGTGTGTCAGTGTAAGGTTACTTATCACTGCAGCATGAGGCGCTTGGTAACGGTATTTAGTGAGGAACGATCAGACGTTTGAAACTGCTTTCACTGTCACACTAGTTCTATGCTTATCGTGGGTAGGCGGCCGGTCACGGCTATTACGGGATATCATGGAAATAGTATGAAGAATGTCCCAACACCTTTCCAATACTCGTCTCAAGCCTCAGTTAGTAAGAACTCATCCTGACTCGAGAGCATCACGCTTTCCCTCAGGAGGTATCCCGCTCTCCACATCTTCACCAGACCTACTTAACACCTTGTGCTTTTTCTCTTTTACTTCCTTAAGTTCGTCCTTAGAAGAGATAGATCCAATTCGTATCTTCTTCCACATCTTTCTCCGCCAGCTGTTTTCTTTCCGCGCTGCTTCTTCTTTCTCGGCATTAGCAGCGAGTATCTGGCGCTCTCTCTCAGCGCTCTTACTCTTATCCTTTTCTTCCTCTTCCTTCTTCTTATGCTCCTCTGGGTGCATGACTTTCGTTTCAGCCTGCTGCATGTGTTGAACACCATGTTTGAACTTCCGTCGAGTCTTCACATATGCCTCGAGGCCTACCAAAACCGCGTAAGAACGTGAGATGGAGACCCGTGACATGTCAACCCTATTGTCCCGCAGCGAGTGAACGAATGCCCGGAAGTTCTTGGTTGGGGGTCTGTAATGACCAGACAGAGGCGAAAGCCGGCGTAATTGCCCGTCTTTGATTTTGATGAGACCTGCAGCCGAGATGCGAGCGCCATGGAGAAATGAGCTATGCTGAAAAGCACCAGATTGTTTTATCCCAACGTAGAGTCGAAACGAAGTGTCCGCAACGAATATCCAAGAATTTGGTTTTACGGACCCTCTTAATAAGTGATTTAAAACTGTAGCCGCAGACACGTATTTGATTTTTGACAGGCCTTTGGCCTTGTCGAGTTCATGGTTGACGTAGTGTTCGCCTTCAGCGTCGCTGTGTTCTGCAGAGGATTCGGAGGAGCTAGAAGTTGAAGATGAAGTTGAGTCCCTTCGGCCTTTACCACTATCGAGTTGGCTACCAGACCTGAATGCAGGGGTAGTGTCGTCCTTAGGCACAATGCCAGCGACGCTGTCTTTATAATCAACCGTCGTGCTGATCCGTTCTCCGTTCTTCGCCCAACACAAGTGCCCTTGCTTGTCAATCTTTACTAGGTATTGCATGCGTTCCTCTCGTGAAAGGTATCTGACCTGCTCCTTCTCTAGTCTCTCCCTTGACACAGTTGGGAGCTCGAAGTTCTTCCCAGCACCATAATCCAACCAATAGAAGAAGTTCTCGTTCGTGGGTGACTTCTTCCATTGCTCATGGTATGCCCTCAGATTACTCCCGTACCGGTGCTTTTGGTCCACCATTTCGAGGAAGTATTGCAAGTCCATCATCTTAGCAGTTTTCTCCCGCTCTGTTTTCTGCTGTATTTTCCTTCGCCGATATTCCCTCCGTTCTTCGGGACTGATGTCATCCTCATCCTCGGACGGGTCTTCCGGGTCATCGCCGCCGGCCCGCCGGGCTATCTCGCCTATCCGCTTCCAGTTTTGGCGTGCAGCCTCGGAGCCGACTCGTGAGCGGTGCCCGGGAAGAGTGTGGGTTTCATTGTGGAGGGGTTTCTCGGAGGGAGACATGGGTCTTGTGGCATTCCGCCATCGCGCTTTCGAGGTTTAGCATCTACCTTATGTCTGGGGGAAGGGAAGCTGACCCTCTTTCACAGCCTGCACCAGTTAGCTAGCTCAGCGGAATCCATGAATCCATACCTCTACCCATCTTGTGGTAGCATCGAGTCCCATTCCTTCCAGCTGCCGTCGCTCTCTATATCCGCGATAGTTCCGCTGGATCACTTGGGCGGCGGCTGCTAGTTCTTTGCGCTCCTTGGATACCTCGTGATCGGTGGAGTGATCATGGCGTCCGCTAGATGCGTCTTGAGGCTCGTGTGGGGTTTGTGGGCGCAACATGTGTTCTCCGTCTGCTTCCATCACAAAGGCAGCAATAGGAGGTTTCAATGGAGGAGTGTTGAGCTAGTGGGGCTGTGCCAAGGCCGGATCCTGGTCCGACATCCCTGCTTCGCTACGGCGGTGCTGGTTTACGTCATAGGCGGCGGTGCTCAACACCAAACAACGATCACCACTTGTCTTGCAGGCACGCAATGGCTTCCGATATACCGTGGATTGCTCGCCGAATTCTCCTTGGAATAGTTTACTAACAAGTCAATGCAACCCATCCCCAATTGATCACCCACATATATATCCGGCGCCCGACGATTCGCGGCTCGATTATTCCAGGTACTCCATTAAGACTCCACTAGAACTTCATTACAATCGTTCCAGTGGCGCCCCCCACCCTTAAAAGGGGTTCTAATCGCTCTCAGTATATATAAGTTGCTTAGTGATTAGAGTCAGCACCTTCGTGTGGAGTACCTTCCACAGCACTGCTTGGCTCTATCTTCTGGCCTAAAGTTCCTTAACCCGGGGTTAGATGTACTTAAGTAGATCCATTCAGCGAATGAATCTTCCCCCTTGATTCCACTGTATACGGGAGCATACGAATTGATATACTTCTTGCTCCACTCACCCACACAGTAACGTCTTGAGGCACCGAGGCACCTTCATAGTTACTCTCAGCGAAAACTACCGCTAATTAAATGAACTAATGAGAAATCACTCTGCTGTCTCATGAATCCGACGAGACAATTTTCCATGCCCAGATGATATAGGCAACCTAACCCTACATTGCCTAGTGTAGGGGTGACAGCGCTTCCAACGGGGTGCACTACGGTTCGTACAAAGTGAATCGTAACAGTCTCGTGTTCAGTGCTAACGTACCAAGTTCTTGAGCCGCACAGTACGTTTAATGATGCCCTAGATCCGGTACGTAGTACAGATGGTATTACACTTTTAGGAGGTTTGTTTAGGGATTCTAGAGGAGCAGGAGGACTTTAGTAAGCACTAGGCCTGCAGGGTGCATTTCTAGGGCTCATATTAGCTAATAATTCCTTAAAGACTCTTAAATCTGTTGTTGTTTCTTAGTGTGTAAATCTATTCATCCTCAGTCTGCTATCTTAGAAATGCCCATTGCTAGCTATATTCTATTGCAGATTTATCTATCTACGCGCCTTGCTGCCTCACAGGCCTCATCTCGTTGATTAGATGCCTCCGTCGTCCATGTTGTATCGCAGGGGCTAGTTATAAAGCTGATGGATGATAGAGGGCATAGAGAGTTGCGAGTAGTCAATTAGGTGGTGACAGTCAAACCAGGTCGATTGAGCTAAGGCGTAAGGTCTAAGGAGCGAAAGAGAGCTCCAGACGACTATATAGTAGATAAAACAGCGATATTCCTAAACAGGAAGCTGGTGTGAGTCAAGGATCTATGATTCCCCTCGACGCATGGTCACGTGAACCATGTCATGTGCGACGCTTTGTGCAGTCTTGTACGGATCCGCAGGCTGCAGAAAATCGAGAGCCCCCTGCACTGCGATAAAACTGTCCGTTGCAAAATATTAGTCGCAACAGTTCCTAGACAATTGTAATTGTATTACTAGCGTTAGGTTTGCAATTAACTAGAATAATATATAGCTGTTAGACTTAAAAGAAAGCGGAGTGGCACAGCTATTTGTTGTAGCTGCCGCCGGCTAATCACCTTATATAACCGACGAATAAGGTAAAGGCCATGCTAAGCTTATTTTGACTCACCCCTCAGTACTTCCAATAAGGCGCAGTACTTTACGATTGGGCGCCTGTACGGGTGAAACTATGTGTACGTTCATACGACAACGAGGAGCAGATGTAGGTTCCATATACTAACTGTTACAGCTCACGTAGTCTATACGGACAGTACAATTTGAAGGACGCCGTACTCTAGTCAAATTAGCCAGATTAGAAAGCAGATTACCTTACCTTAGTCCTCTAGGAGCGTTAAATCCGCAATATAAACCTACACCTTTAACACCATCCAACTATCATGCAACGTAGTCTTATTCTTTACTTAGTAACGGATTTGCACCAGGGGTGGCGCCTCTCCTAACACTTAACTTCGCTTGTCATTTCGCTACCCACCCTATGAGCACTGCAAGTTCTAAACATCTATGGCAGAGCCTTCAAAGCTTCTTCATGCGCCTCGCGATGTTATTAAGCTTATGCTCGAGGAGGTTAGCATTTCGAATGCACGCTAATGTCAATGAATTTCTTCTTACGCGTCTTCTGTAGCTGAATCAAAGTGACCGAGAAGGATTCAAGAAGTTCCGCTTAGTGTCAAAGACTTGCCGCCGCGAGTCGGAATTCCTGTTCTTTCGGACCGTCGCGCTGCACGACAAAACCCCTTCAGCGAAGGATGCAAGTTTTGCAGTAATGAGGAGACTGGCGGATAATCAAGATTCCATCGTACACCTTGTTTGGGACTTAAGAGTTGGCCCGATTGGGGATGAACAATGGTTCTACTTCGAAATCCACCCTGCGCTGCAAGACATGATCGGAAACTGCACGAATATACAGTCCTTCACTTGGTTGACTCACCATGGAACCGGAGCTGGCTATGGTCATTACTCAGCCGGACGTGATCCCTTGACGCTTTTCCATAAGACGCAGCCTTCCGCGAGGCTGGATGTTGTCTACCGCGACCGCCAGTACACACCAATTGATCGTGCCCTCCTTTCAAGCCCGCAGTTGCACACTCTTGACATTAATGCGTACTACGATTCCAGCGACTCGTTTGGGAGAAGCGAACTTCAGATCCTCAAGAAGTGCTTAGTTGAAGGAAATAGCGTCAAAGTTCTCCGTCTCGGGTTCGACGGCGTCTGGCTACCCCGTAAATACAGCGAGCACGATCCACGGGTGCGGTTTCAGGACTGGGAAGGCGTGACGACTGGAAAATTGAACTTTCACTGGCAAAGGGGCGACCGATTCCCTGCCCTAGAAGAGCTCAAAATTCAATACCCGCACTATCAATTCACACCCGACCACTGCAATATGTGGGCCCGTGTTATGGACTGGAGCAAACTGCGGAAACTCGACTTGAACAGAGGCTCGCCTCGGCATCTGTTCGCTGCTCTCAAAGACCAGTTACCGAATCTAAAGTACCTCAAGTTTGGAATATGGGGCCCTAACCCAGGGAATTCGACCTGGGATCTGCAGCCTTTGGATACTGGTTTACCAATCCTATCGGCCTTCATCGTCTCTATTACCGCACTTAATGAATTGAGATTTAAGAGTTTCGCTTACGAGGATTTCATGGCTGCTTTGTCAATTATTCTGGAACATCAAGGAGCACACTTGAAGAGGCTTGACATCAGTTGTAGGGCTTACGGGATGAACGCATGGAAGGTGGAGCAGTATATGGAAGTGCTAGGGAAAGCCCCAGATCTAGAGTACATGAAGGCAAAAATAAAAGATGGTCATCTAGAAGGGACATGGGAAGACGGAGGAAGGGCGCTAGATCCGTGGGACAAGTTTTTGAGCGCGGTGAAGAACGACAAAGTCGTACCGGAGCAAAAATTGAGCAAGAAAGGGGAGAAGAAAGCGACTGGGGATCCTTCAAGTCCTTATAAAGGCGTGAGGGATGCCCGGCCCTTGGCGTTCAGGAGATGATGACCTCGAAATTGCATAAGTACAATACAACTTCAATCCCGGCCTTCCGGGATCTTAAGAGATGAATGTTGCCTCTGCCACCGCAGCACTAACAGCCGTTGGAGGCCGACCGAACCAAGTACCTGGCGGATTATGTTGCAAATGGAGAGATGTAAGCATGCGGCTATGTAAGAAGCTGACGACGTGAAGTGTATTATCTAGTGTTGTAAGTGCTCTCTTGCAAAGTATTTATTTATATCTATAATAGCATGGGCAGTAAGGGCCATAGCAATAGCTGAGAGGCTATAATAAAGGTATTAAAAGCTATAGCAATAGCAGTAGAGGCTATTAAAGCGTAACATGTAAGGCCGCTAGGTTAGTCCTTACAAAGGATGATAATGCATCGTAAGGCCGGAAGCGGCTTGTACGACGGTCCTTACGCGCGACAGGTATATATACTATTCTGTACGCAAACCAACTGTTAGTTGATTATTCGCACCTTTTAGTTGTATTTGCACAGTGGTACAGAGCTCCGTCCTTAAGAAAGGAAAGTTTCTATATTAGAAATGTAACACTCCCCTCTAGATAGCTTATATAATGCAGTATCTATATAATATATATAGTGTAGTGCTCTCTCTATTAATTATTTTTATTAAGTAGCATACCTATTTTTAAACTAATCTGTTCAACAAACTTAAGATGCTTAAGTATAGTAAATTATAAGAGGTATTAAGCAGGAAGCATAATGTACAGAGAGAGAATGCAGGATAGAGAGGTGTAACAAGAGTAAACTTTAAGTTAGAGCTAGAGGTATAGAGGCTAAGAATCTTATATACTCTATGCTAAGCCCTTTAGGTACTTAGGGGTTTGATAGTTGTAACATAACTATAACATAGCCTTCTCTCTTTTTAAAGCTTGTTCTAAGACCTAGAAAAAATAGCTAATGCTAATTCTATATATAAAGTAGTTGTCGCATACAATTATCCGCCTGTATATATCCTTCTGCTGTGCTGGCTAGAAGGTTGCCCTTTTAGCAACGCAATAGTTATAAGCCTAGTACGCGTAGCGTGGATAGTTAGCGCGAGAGAATTTTCGCACCCCTGTTTTACTAGTAGTATGTCTGTAAAGTGTTATCTAAAGCTTAAGGTAAAGTTTTAAGTGTAAGTATAGTTAGAACATATCTAGCCTATTATAAAGCCTATCTTATTAAAGTTGTATGTGTTGTTATTCTAGATACTATACTTAGCTTTAATATTATTTATAAGGCTAAACTAGCTTTAAATTACTCTAAGATTTTTATAAAAAGCTTTTTTATAGTTATACTTAAGCTTAAACTTTACTTTAAGCTTTAAATAATGCTTTATAAACATACTAAGCTAGTTTATGCTAACATAGCCTAGATTATGCTTAGTGTGTAAAGAATTAGCTATATTAGCTACAGTTACTAGCTAAGAGGAAAAATTCTTGCGTATATAGCTTAAATAAATACGTAATAATTACTTACTTTTTATAATTATCTAGCTTTTATAAGTTAGCTATAAAATTAGCTTATAAAAGTTATCTAGTATGTTAGTTATTTATTATTTTTTAAAAGACTTTATATATAGCTGTAGTATATTCCTTTAAAAGTGTTATATTTTAATTAAAAGCTTAAAGTGTAAGATATATCTAACATTCTTTTAGCACATCTAAGTAGTGTTGTTAGAAATGTATTAGTGTAGAAAAAGTAGTTTAGTAGGGTCTTAGTAAAAGTAAGTAACTTAAGTGTATAAGCAACTTACCTGTAGTGTACGTTACTACTAAATAAAAACATTATAATAACATTACAAAGGCACTATATAAGTATTAAGTTTTTAGTTTATTTTTTAGTAATAAGTAAATTTTTATTATAAAGTTTTACTTTAACGTACTTCATAGGCAAGTTGCTTACACACCTAAGTTGCTTACTTTTGCTAAGACCCTACTACACTACCTTTCTTATACTAATGCATTCCTAATAACACTACTTAAATGTGTTAAAAGAACATTAGATGTAGCTTATACTCTAAGCTTTTAAATAAAATATAACACTTTCTAACTAACACGCTATAGCTATCTATAGGGTTTTTAAAAAGATAATAAGTAACTAACACACTAGACAACCTTTTTAAGCTAATTATATAGCTAACTTATAAAAGCTAGATAATAATAAAAAGTAAGTAATTATTTAGCATATACTTAAGCTAGATGTGTAAGGATTTCCCCCCTAGCTAGCAGCTGTAGCTAATATAGCTAATTCTTTACATGCTAAGTGTAATATAGGCTATATTAGCATAAACTAGCTTAATATGTTTATTAAGTGTTACTTAAAGCTTAAAGTAAAGTTTAAGTGTAAGTATAACTATAAAAAAGCTTTTTATAAAAATTTTATAGTAATTTAAAGCTAGTTTAACTTTATAAAGAATATTAAAGCTAAGTATAGCATCTAGAATAATAACACGTATAACTTTAATAAGATAAAGTTTATAATAGGCTAGATATCTACTAAAGTAGTTATTACAAGTTTAGAGAGATAAGAACAGCTAAAAGCAGTCTAGCTAGGTAACTAGGAGTAGACAACAGCTATCTAGAGCATTAATGCTAAAAAGTAGGCTATTTTACTTTTTATTATTTTCTAGGGTAGCAACTACCTTTTAAACTAGTATAAAAAAAATCTACTTTAAAATTAAGTTATTATAATCTTTAAGCGTAGCTAGACTACTAATTAGCTTAGTCTAAACTAGTTAAAGCACTTTAATGCGCATATAAAGAAGTGTACTATTAGCAGCTACTGTCTGCTAGTTATTAATAGCTATAAAAGCTATAACTTACTTTATTTCTAGTAATACTATAAAGATAATAAAATTATTACTATTTATATACTTTTTTACTTATTGCACTTTTTATAGCTACTTAATGTAGGTTATTTTACTTCTTTAAAAAAGGTGTATAAGCGCTAAGCTAAAAACCTTATGTAACAATTCTCATGAATCGTTCCATCTTAGGTCGCCCAGAACCCATCCGAAGGGTCTCCGTATCGGCTCCGACCCTGGTTCGACCCTGACTCGACTCTGCCCGGACCCCTGCTATTACCCCTATTCCCTCATGTATTTAGTCGCACCTCGCCCCCGTAGCTAGCTCGGTAGTTTTCTGATATCCTACGTACAAGGCCTATAGGTGTCATTGGTATTCCCAGGTCTCTGAGTCCCCACGCACTCCCATATGCCTCTGAGTGGATTCATACCGCATTCGGACCCATTGTCTTGCCTGCGCCGTTACACCTTATATATAACTAGATTACTTATATTATAAAAATAAAGTTTCTACTATACTTTAAAGCAGCTTATAATACTATAATTACTTTTAGTAATATCTAAAAAGAGTTTTAAAGCACTAGATTAGTTTCTTTTAACTTATAATAAGTTATAATAGGCCTTAATGTAAAGTTACGCACTTTATTACTACTACTACTTATATATAATAAGCTCTAGCAGTTGTAAACCCTAAGCAATACTTTAAAACTTAAGTTATAATAAATACTTATAAAAATAAAAATTTAAAAGCATATAAACAGTTTACTAACTTTTATAGTTAAAGTGTTTAAAAAAGTTTTAAAAAAGGCAGTAATAATTACGCATAAGCTAGTATTAGTGTAATAGAAAATTACTAAGCTTTAAGCAGCTAATAAGGCTACTATGTAACATAAATTACATAAAAAAAAGCAAATTAAGGCAGAAAGAACCTTAATAATTTAGAAAAGCCTACACTTAACAGCTCTAAAGGAGTTTAAAGCGCGCAGTAATAGAAAGAAGGTAAAAAAGTAGGTGCAAGCTAAAGTAGGTAAGCTATCCTAAAGGCGCTGCAGATAGTGTAATTAGACTAGGCATAACACGCAAACGTGTAAGCAAGAAGCAGAAGTAGTATCTAAATAATATTCTAGGCTGTACTGTACTATATAGTGCTAGAGCAGGTTGTTATAGGCTATAATAGAGTTTATTAAGGGTGGGGTCTTGGCAAAAGTAAGCGACTCAGGTGTGTGAGCAACTTGCCCATGAAGTACGTTATTATATTTTATTTAAATTAGTTTTAAAAACCTTTTAAAAACTATAAATAAAAACTATTAGCTTATAATAATCTATTTAAATTATTTTATTTAAAGTTACTTAGTAAAGCTTATATCTAAAGGTTTCTTATTGTCAGATATGCGCACCTACTGTCAAGACAGGAGGAACGTTTGACGAAAGCTGCTACATAGTACGAGCAATAAGCTCGAACAGTATGTTGCTGCAAATTGCAGCATTTTGCAGCATTTTGCAGCATTTTGCAGCATTTTGCAGCATTTTGCAGCATGTTGCAGCAAATTGCAGCATGTTGCAAGCTGGTCGCGCATAGGGCTAGTGCGCGAGGGACTCGGATCGGAAAAACAAAAGCCGAGCAACACGAGTAGAGCACAAAAAGGATCGATAAATCACAACGATCAAGACAATAAATCAATCATCCCATACATCATATCCAAACCCATCATTCATCTCAGGAAGCCCAGAAACAGTGCTTCAATCTGACACTTATATATGCTCTAACCCTGCCCTGCCCTCTGCTGTAACTCTATTCCCCTAAGTATTTAGTTGCATCTCTCCTCTTAGCTAGCTTAGTAGTTTCCTAATATTCTTTGTACAAGGCCTATAGGTGTTAATGGCATTCCTAGGTTTGTAAGTCCCCACGCACTCCCACATACCTCTAAGTGGATTCATACCGCATTCAGACCCATTGTCTTGCCTGTGCTCTTACAATAGTTAGAATCTAGTAAAAAAAAAATTAGCATTTTATAGCTATAACTTAATTTTATATTTAATTAAATTTTAAACTTGTTTAGATTTATAGTAGTAAAGATATTATAAATCTAATCTTATTATTTAACCTTTTAAAGTAGTTTAATTTATTAAGATAATTATAAAATTCCCTTAGACAGTTTATAAGAGAAACGCTAGCTACAGGGGTTAGAAACTGCTAACCCTAAGGCCATACGCTGTTTAGAGTAGCGTCCTCGGTTCTCTCGTTACCCTGGCTAAGCTAGATGAGATAACTAAATCTGTGACAACTTGTGTTATAGATTCAGGTCACTCTCCTGTTGTAGTGGCCCTGCCCTTTCCACATGGCCTGGTTTCTAGCAACAGAATATCTCCAACTGCCTTCGATCAGTAGTGACTCTAGGGAGCCTAAGGGTCGGTTGTGTATACTTAATACGCCTCTTCAACACCACCTGGTTTGCCATGCGACTGAAATTGCCAAAAAACATCAGAAAACCTGTGAGGGAATTGCCTATAAGATAGGCATTAACGTCTGCTGTCAAACACTATTTAAGGCATTTAAGAAAGAGCTCTACTACCGCTTGTAAGGCTATACAGAAGCTCTTCATTATAGAGAACAATAAAGCTAAAGGGCCTCAATAGGCATAGAAGCACCTTAGCTAGCTAGAACAGATGTGGGATAGATATAGTTAGTCTAACACGTTGTCAGCTTAAATAGGCCCAAGAGGAGTATGTGTTACGTAACTGGCTAAAGAAGCCCTACATTCTAATTGTATAATACCTAGATTCAAAAGTTTTAGTAGCTGTATACTGTGGGATATCATCTCAACCAATGCTAAAGGAACTATCGGCTTGCAGGTGTATATTCAACATATCCTGCCGTATATTCAGATATACTAGTAGACCTACAGAACTTTTGGAGGCAGATATCTTATCTATATAGAAGAGAAGAACTCCATACACAAGTGGCATGCCACTATGGAGGCCTACAAGAATCTAAGGATTAACAGAGCCTGATGGCTAGCAAACTCGCCAGATCTTATTCCTATTAAGAACATCTAGCAGATACTCAAGTAGAGACTTTCAAGGCGGTTTCCAGACTACTGCTGAGGTAAAGCAGTATCTGAAGGAGGAATGAGAGAAGATCAGGATAGATGGCTATAAGAAGTATATCCGATTAATGCGCGAACGTTGCTAGGCAGGCAGTGGGTATACCAAGTAGTAAATTCTTACTAGGTGCAGTTTGGTATGCAACTTACATAGAAAATTGCATTGCTCACTCATCCTCTACTTAGGGTAATTCCACTTGGCCCCTGCGCACGCTACAATCCCGTTCATGGGAAGGGGGTGTAACCTTAAATACCGTGGGAGCGAGCTCGAGTGTTCGAGCCCACTCTGAATCTCGCCAACAATCTTCCCAGCTTCTGCTTCTTGTTGCAAACTGAAGCCTGATCGCTGCTTCGAACTCCAAGCCGTTCTTCTATGGTTGGCTATCTTCCCCGGTATGGATAGCGGCCCGTGAAGCCAGCGATTCGAGACGCCGAGCGGACTCGAAACATTGCAGTGTATCGTTGCACCCATGAGACCCAGCATGCTTCCTATTAGTACTTCCCTCCATGGCCGCATCGATATTAGAACGGAATGACTCCATCAAGTTTCGCCGCCAGTACGGGAGGTAACCTTGGACCGGCAACAGCCCAGGAGGGGGCGGGGGCGAGGTTGAATGGCGACTAAGAAGACAACACAACTCAACACCCACAGCAATATCACTGACGATCTACCAAACCTAACCTCTATGTGACCAGCAAGCATTCACCCAGGCAAGTTCGGAGGGATGGTTGAGCTAAGCGTACAAATCGCACCTTTCACTTCAGATAGCCCGCCGTTGTATGAAGCGTTATCGTATGTCTGGGGCTCAGAGGAGGATCCTCAGGCCCTCGTCATGAGCAGTTCAGCGAACAGAGGAGTGTTCTGTGTCATGAAGAACCTAATAGATGCTCTAAGACTAGAGTTGGCAACAATTAAGTCAACTTAATAACTTAACTTAATTAACTTAATTAATAGCTGTTAATTAAGTTAATTAGCTAGGCAAAATTTACTAAGTTAATTAAGCAAATTATGCCTACTTAATTAACTTAATTAATAGACTTAAATCCCTAGGATCTTAGGTTTACTAAGGGATACAGGATTTTTTAGTGTGCAGGAGTAGTAAATATAGTATAAGGCAGCTTAGCTTTAAGAGACTTTAGAGTTATAATAGTTGCCTAACTAGGCTTAGCGCTATATATCTAAAATTTCTTAACTTCTACTGCCTACTAACTTACCTGCCTCTACTATGTATATAAAGGCTAGCTAGACAACTGCCACCTTAGCTTTTAACACTTATAGGCAGAGTTTAAAGACGCTACCTTTTCTGTTAGTACTTTAAAGCCTCTGCTAAAGAAGGCATGTATAGGGCTAACTAAAAGCTAGTTAGATTTTATAAAAGCTGCTTTATAAGGTAACAACACCTACTTAACTTATTACTATAATAAGTTTAAGCGCTAGATAATTAAGTTACTTATACTAAAAAAGTTCTTATTTATGTGTAACTTAATTTTATACTAAATAAAAAAAGCTAATAAGTACTTTATCTTATTACACTTTGCCTTTATAATTCTTAGCATCCCTACAGTTGTCAGATATGCGCACCTACCGTCAAGACAGGAGGAACGTTTGACGAAAGCTGCTACATAGTACGAGCAATAAGCTCGAACAGTATGTTGCTGCAAATTGCAGCATTTTGCAGCATTTTGCAGCATTTTGCAGCATTTTGCAGCATGTTGCAGCAAATTGCAGCATGTTGCAAGCTGGTCGCGCATAGGGCTAGTGCGCGAGGGACTCGGATCGGAAAAACAAAGGCCGAGCAACACGAGTAGAGCAGAAAAAAGGATCGATAAATCAACACAATTAATACAATCAATCAATCATCCCATACATCATATCCAAACCCATCATTCATCTCAGGAAGCCCAGTGTGACGGTCCTACGCAGAGAGCTCTGTCGCGCTTCACATGACGAGCTGCCCGTGCAGCCAATCAGGATATAGGGGGTGCGACTGGCGCAACGCTATTAGTTCGCTTAGCGCTAGCGTCCTTGCTAGCGCCTCAGCGCCGCGAGCACTTCTTCTGCAGAGCTGCCCTTAAAGCTCCCTTTCTCCTCTCTATCTTAGTGTAGCTGAAATAGAGCCGACCTACTCTGCCTTGCTTCCCTAGCTCTATACAGTAGTAGAGACAGTGCTTGTTATCACATTACACTAAGATCATCTCATTCGGCTGGAGGACAGCGACACAATATCCAGGTCTACCGTGCAGTCAGCTCCGAGAGCTTGATCTGCCAACCGACCCTCACTTAGACAGATCTGCTAGTACGACTAGGCCGAGCCTTAGTTTGTTGACGATAGCCATCTGCCTCAAAGCCCTGGTCAGGCCAGGCAACTGTAAAAGCGACACTAAGCGACAATTAGATTGTCGCACCTCATCAAGGAGCCCTGAGCTAGGAGCGCTGCTGCTCTAGTTTAAATTAACCGTAGGGGGGGGCCTACTGTACCGACTACCACCGCAACGACGCGAAGAGAGCCGCAGGCTCTGTACGAACCCACGTACGAACCCACCACTAATCGACTATCAGCCCCACCGTCACCGGACCCGGGGCTCACACTACACTATACCTCTGCGGACCGCCAGACCCCGGAGTAGAGGGAAGGAGCTAAGAGCACTAGGATGGGGAAGCTGTCAAGGATCAAGATGCGCGTTAATCCCACCGCCCAGCCCACCAGCAACGCCCATACGCCTGAACCAAGGACGCTGCTATGCCAGGCCCAGTTCTACGCCAACAATGTGTTTAAGGAGGACTACGCTATTAAGACTGCGCGCGCGCGCGCTTAGTAGGCTAGAAAAGCACTATTGTTCTAGACAGAGGCTATTACCTAGGGTACCACTAATTATAATTTAATTAGCCTCTGCCTAGACCTACTAAACCTTATAGCTGTGGATCACGTAGTTATAGTAAACAAGCTGCTATAGCAGTTATTAAAAGTGCAAGCTTATTAAGACTATGCTAATACTCTTACTAAAGCAGTTAACATAGTAGTGTCAGATATGCGCACCTACTGTCAAGACAGGAGGAACGTTT
>NW_022985188.1:0-94677 GCF_010093535.1 Lindgomyces ingoldianus
TTAGGAAATAGCATTAGCTATATTAGTGTGTTAAGGATTAGCATTAGCGATATTAGTGTGTTAGAGATTAGCATTAGCTATATTAGTGTGTTAGAGATTAGTATTAGCTATGCTTAGTTACAGGCTGTAATTAGTTACATGCTATAGTTAAATATTATTATTATGTGTCTATTACCTGTCTAATACTAATTTGCTAAGCATTATGCTATAACTATTCTTTAACCTAAATAACCTACCTTATTGTACTAACTATTGCTCTAAGCAAGCTTTGCTTTTACAGATCATTTATAAACTGTCGTAGTATTTTATAATTACTTTATTAAGCTAGGCACTATTAGTAAAAAATAACTAATAATTAACATTATATTACTCTATAAATTATATAAAAAAAGAAAAATTATAAAGATTAAGTAAATTAATAGTAAAAATAACTTTATAAATGCATATATAAAAAAAACACTAAATTAGGCTTTTTAACTATTAGTCTTAACTAACTGCCTTTTTGTCTAAATAGAAGCTTCTGTAGACTAGCTAGATCTTGTGCGCAAAGATGCTTTAGACTAACTAGACTAACAACACATTTATATAAAGCTTATTTTTTTATTTTTTTTTACTTTTATATAAGATTAGAAAAGAAGCATATATAAGAAAGGCATTTTCTTTAGCTAGTATACAGGAAAAGAAAAACTACTAGTCTTTTCTCTAAAACACACTACCTCTTATGTGTAGTAGTTATAGTGCAGGCTACAGCTCTACTATACACATAAGGTGTAGGCATTAGCTTAAAAGTTAGCTAGCATGTAACACTTAATAAAAAAAAAAGCACTAGTAGTGCTACTATAATAATAAAAATATAAAGTTACTAGAACTTAACTATAACTTTAAACTAAAACTACATAAAAGTACCTCTTACACTGCATAACCTTAGCTACTTACAGCTCTAGGTTAGTGCTAGTAGGCAGAATAACATTAATATTATGTAATAGTAAAGTTGTTACATGCTACTTCTTAGACTACTTATATTAGCCTTTAGTATAAAAAAGAAGCAGAAAAGTTAAAATTTTTATATATTTATATAAAAATGCTATATAAACTACTAATTAGCAGTAGAACTACTTAAAAGAGTAACATAGATGCGTTCTAGGCTATTAGGCTGCATAAGAATATTAAAGACCCCTACGCTAGCAGCGTTAGAGGAGAAGAAAAAGGGCTAGAGAGACATTATGTGTGTGTGTGTGTGTGTGTGCAGAAGGACCTGTTACTATTAGCACTATATAAGAAAAGAAAAGAGCTAGGGGATTATACAGTAGAGTTTGTAAAGTTAGAGCTAAAAAAAGAAGGTAAAAAGAGGGAAAAAAACGTTATTATATACACCTTCTTATGCACCTTTTTGCATAAAGATTCTACACTATCCTGTTACAGAATCCTGTATAAAATAGCTTATATACTGCTAAACATCTATAAGACAAGCGCATAAAGCTAGATAATAATAGCTTAAACACTTTATATTATTTATAGAGCTATTTATAAAGTATAACTAGCTTATTTTAATATACAGCATTACTAGAGTAAAGTCTAATAAATAAAGTAAAGTATAGGCAGAACATATTTAGATAGACTTGCATAAATAAGAGAGAGGTAACTAGTACAGAAGGCAACTTTTTAGGCAAAAATAAAAAAGTTGCTAGTGTCTGTACATAGTAACAGTGTTACAGTCTAGATAATTATTGCGCAAGAGAAGAATTATGTAGCTATGTTACATAATGCTTATGTGTAAACCTCTGTGCGTAAACATCTAGATATTCCTCTTTCCCTCTGTACAGAGGAAAGACAGAGCAATATAGAACTAGAAACATGTTGCTCCCACCCTACCTACTTTGTACGCTGTGCACACTGTACACTACTCTTACTCTTGCTACTTAAGTGCTTATACTATAAGCAGCTAGCTAAAAGAGCCTATTTAACAAATAATATATTAAATAATAATAACTTTAAAATCTTATTTCTAAGAAAACATCTTAGCATAGACCTTAACAAGCAGCACCACCTGCGCTGCGCTAGTTATACTATATAATTAGTAGTAAAAGCTGTTATTTATAGTAAAATATTAAGCTAATTTAAATCTACCTTAGCCTAGGCTGCTTTTTAAAAGCAGTTTAACTTATACTAGAAGCATAAAGTTATAAAAAGCTTTATAATTTTATTAATATAATTTTTTTATAAGTGCTATAAAGCTTTTAAAGTAGTTTAATAATTTATATCTAATAAAAGCTATTTTTAAAGCTTTAGCACTTTTAACTTAGTATAAGATAAAAGTGTTCACTAGCATTTTATCTATTTTATAGTCCTCTATTATTTAGAGCTTAGAGATGCTATTATAGAGTTTATTTATAAGTAGTAAGACACTAATAATAATAGAAATAATGTTTATATAACTAGGAACACAGCTTTATAACATATAATTACTAAAAAAAAAGTAAAAGTAGGCTAAGTGTTTTATAAAGTTTCTTTAAGTTTTTTATTAAATAATAAAAAAACTAAAAATAAATATAAAATAAAGTTTACTATAAATGTTTATTATTAATATATAATTACTTTATACTAAGCTGTTGCAAAGAAAAGTAACACTAAAGCCTACAGCTAATAGCTACCTTAAAAGTAGTGTTTTATACAAACTAAAATAACTTTTTATATACTAAAATATGTTTATTATCAATTCTTTAGTTTTTTACTATACAGTTATAACTATTTTTTACTTAAAACTGTATCTTTAATAGTTTAAAAACTATTAAAAGTATTATAGCCTATAGTATAAAAAAGTAAAAGCTTTAATGCTTAAAGTCTTTTAAAAGTATATAAATGCTAAAAAATTGAAAAAGAATAAGCTTAATAAGCTGCTATAAGATAAATAACTTTTATCTAGTAGTGCTTATAACTTCTGCTATAAATAGACTTTTTTAGTTAATATAACTTTACTTACAAAAAGAAAGTCTTATAAAAAGGCCTAAAAAAACTTTAACATGTACTTTATACTATAATAACTTTTTAAATAACCTTATTATAGTAAAAGATAACAGTCTCTTATATAAAAAACCTTTAGATTAGTAGCTCTAGGTTAGTTAGCGCAACTATTTTATACTTTTTAAAATAGCATTTAATTTCCTATGTATACCCTCTATAAGCTGCAACTGCGAGAGAGACTTTAGTAGAGGGAAAAAGATAGTTACTTATAACTATAATTATTTTTTAGGCTTTATAATTAAAGTTCTATAACTTTAGAAAAACTAGCTATGTTATAAAGTTATTTTTAATAAATTAAATAACCTTATGTACTATATTAAGAGTAAGAGGAACCCTGCTACTTTAAAAGCTTTAATAGTTATATTATAACTTTTAGTAAAAAGTTAAAAAGTATAAGTAGCTTTAATTAAATTGTAACTTAATTATATTAACCCCTACTGTTAGGTGAAGCAAACAAAAGTATATAATAAGTGAGACGTAACTTGTCTAGAAAGCCTAAGTTGAATTGTACTACTTCCTGATGGAAACGCTGGCAGTAAGTCGTTAAATTTTGGTTAGAGATTGCTTCTTTATAACTGTTTTCAGATTGCAAAATTTATCATCTTCGCAATAACCGCGCAGAACATTCCCTTGGCCCTGAGTATGAACCCACAGCGTACTGAGTGATGTTCGCGTAAAGTGACAGCTTCATGACTCCTTTTAAGTCCCATTTTCATCGGGTCTTACAATAGGCCTTCTCATCTGTAAAAACCCTTCTAAAGCTGTATACGGCCCTGGTTCAAATCGTGGTCTTTCATCGACCTTGGCGATTCCTAGTGCCATGCATGTTCGCTCATCCGCCGTCTTTGCCGTTTCGCTGATATACGGCTGAAGCCACGCCCAGTCCGCCAGGTCAACAGTCGGTATCGGGACTGTGACCTTTGGATATAACGCCTCCTTGTCGGTGAGCTTCTTGTCACTGGCTAATTGGTGAGATTTATCGTAAGTCGGAACATTTGTCGGTATGATCAAAGGTCCCATAGTAAAGAATGCGGTCATCTTGTTGAGGGCATCCTGCCATGTCCAAGAAGGGAGTGAGAGGGATTGGATAGGAAGGATAGAGGAATATACGTGTACGGGAGTGAAGGGATTGACTAACGCTACGAAAGCATGCTTCGAGTATTCCAAATTGCGCTGCTCCTCATATGTTGCGCTTTCTAAATCTGTGGGGTCGATCCAGAAAGCTGACAAAGTAGGAAAGGACTCGGTAGTGATATTCAACCTCGGGTCAGATTTAATGTTGTCTTTCGTTTTGGTGAAGAAAGTATTGATGGCAGTAAGATCTATCACTGGCGTGGCACCAGGCGTTATTGAGGTGTTGTAATAGCCGACCAGGCCGTCAAATAAACGTTCTGCGTCTCCAACTTTAACTTTGAACTCGTAAATCTTGTCTCCAGAATCTGTGCCGGGTTTGCTGCTGTCGGCCTTACTGTCACTAGGCTTGCCGACTCCGGGTTTGCGATTGCCAGGTTCTTTCTGTCCCGGAGGTGCCCGAATCTTGAACGGTCCATTTTTCGGGTTGAGCACAGATTGATTCGTTTGTTCATCAAGTGCAGACTCCAGCGACATTCCAATATTTACAAGAGCGAACGGCTTGCTAACAACCGAATTAAGAAATTCGGCATAAGCGGTTGGAGCGGCCGGGCTATTCTGCAGCGCTTCTGTTATCATATCTACAAAAGCTTGTAGATATGGCCCCGCTTTGAATTGATCAACAAGTGCTTGCAGCTGTTTCACGCCCTTGCCTATGACTGTTGTGTCATCATGGCCGAAAGGTAAGAACGGAGGAGAGGCCTGGGTTCCATCTGGCCCGCCAAAGCGAACCTCGCGGAAAAAGGTGCCGTCAGGTAGAAAGAGCTGAACACCTAAATTGGCGTAGTTAATCAAAACCCAACCCCAAATCGGATTGTCCCATTCGTTGGCCGGCGTCCAGTACGGCGCTTCCTCGTTGAGATTTAGGAAAGCGGTGTTCAAGCGGCAAAGCTGGTTAATTTGTGGAGGTAGCTGAGCGTATTGGCAAAATCCAGGCTTGTCAAGAACGACGGTGTTTGCTGTATATTTGTCGTCTACTAGCGATTGAGGTTGTAAGAATTCACTGACAGTGACATATAACGGCAGAGGCCCAGCTCGATAAGGGGTCGGATCAATGGCGTGAATTGCTTGCCCGAACTTGTCAATGATGTTGAGCTTGGTAAACCGAAACTGCCCATGGGTTGCCGGCTTGAACGGCGAATAGCTTTTATTAGAGTCTACGGAAGTGCCATACGGTGTCAGGTCCGTAGCATCGTCGATAAAGCTTAGAACCTGGCTAGTGAAACCTGCTGAAGGCTTGGTGGCCTTATCTATCGGCCTGGTAATCTCTCCCGGAGGTCGAATATTGGGTTTGATGTGGCTACCCTGAAATCGAGTGATAAGATGGTTAATAAATCCGGAAAGCGGCGCGGAGAGAAAGGCCAACTCGTCAAGCTTCGCAACCAGCTCCTTCCTTTCGATGTCATCAATACCTGTATCGTCAAGGATCTCCTTAGGGGTGCTAGAGAACACTTGCTCCAACTTAGATTTTAGAGATAAGTTAGGTTGCGGCAAGACCAAGACTCTACCCGAGACGGTGCGAGTGTCTGGCTTCCCGTCCTTTCCATCCTCTTTCGCTACTTGCTGCACAGGCCTTGCGTTATCGATACTGTATCTCAGCTTTTTAGGAGCGGATTTATCGGTGGCGCGCTCCTCGAGATTCCAGTGCTGGAACTCCACATGGGTATACTCTGCCTCCCATTCAAGGAATAGTGGAAACCACGGTTGCCTGTTTTCCCACCTATCCCGCCAAAGACGTTCCGGCTTGGACGGGTCTGGAATATTGTGGTAGTTGAGAACCGTATCGTGGTATAGCGGAGTCACCTGTGGCTTAGTTAATGTGGGCGGCGACGCCTCTGGAGACAGAACGATGAACTCTTTTAGCAATGCCTCTGCGGCAGTCTTGAGTTTGTGGGGGAGCTTTGCTAGAATGGTATCATCAAGGATAGGGTTTGCACCACCTTGGATGACCTGGGATTCGATTCGGACTTGTAGAGCCTCTAGATAATCATGCGGCCAACCGGAGCGTACACCGCCGACTAGGAGTGTAGGGTCACGCTGTTGTGAGAATGCCGTCCTTACACCCGCCTTCGCGAGAGCCAACTTCTTGGTCTTTGAATCTACGTCGGCCTTTAGATCACCAATTTTCAAGTCTAGTTTATTTGCGGTTTGCATAAGCTGACAGATCCGTATCTTATATGTATCGTCACTGTCTCTAGCTTCGGCACTGCTACTATTGTAGATCCACCACTGCGAGAAGAGGCTCCACTGCACTTGCCTCTTGTAACGTTCACAAACATCGAGTAGGAGTTGTGTTTGATTCAGTGCCAGTAGAGCCGTGACATCTTTCTCATCTGGTTTGGTGGGTTTCGCGCCGTCGGCAGAACTCGTGCCAGAGAGAAAGTAGCGTTTCCCACCATTTTCATGCTGGAAGTTCCAGCTCACGAGCAGGTCGGCTGCCTCGCGTTGTGCTTCTACGCCGTCGTCTCGGGCTTGTAGGAGCTTCTGAAATGCATCAATGCGTCGTTCAAGCTCCTTCGGCTCACCAATGTCGAGGTCTTTGTGGATATGGACATAGGCGAGGAGAGCATCCATCGGGGTCGTTCCGACGGCCACCGGATGGTTGTCTGCTAGGAAGTTTCCGAAGAAATCTCCTGGCGTTTTTGGCTTCCCTGTTGCGTTCCATTGCACGTCGTACATTGCGCCGTGGCAGATCAAGTCAGCGTCGGAAGTGGACTTCAGCCATTCGCCCTGATCGCTGTCATTGTCGTTGACCAAAGCCATACCGAGTTTGCTAATCTCTGCCCGTCTCGTGCCTTTCAAGCCAGACAACAAACTCTTCTGTTCGGGAGAGTGCCAGCCTAGGACGTAGTAACTCACATCGGCTGCCTGTAGTCGTTTCTTTGTCTTATCCGTGGGGTCAATGTAAGCAAAGTCGTCTAGCATACTGAAAACATTGCCATTATGCGGCTGGTAGTCTGCAAAGAGCTGATTCGAGCTATTGAGGAGATTCAACAAGACACGTGGTTTCTTCACGCCCTCCTGATCGCCTGTCCAATCAGCGGCGCGTTGTTTACAGCCGATGAATATCTCTGCCTGTTCGCTAATATCCGCTTTGTAGGCGTCTCCCTTCTTTTCCGCGTATATGAAAGGCGACACGTCGACTTGAAGATCGACATCGAAACCGAGCTCGTCCAACGACCTTCGCCGGTCGCTCTCAATCACCCAGAATTCCACGTCGGGGACAGGCGCATTCGCTGGAATCAACGATGCTCGATTGTTGATCTTCCGGACCACTAGCCATCTCGCCGGCGCCTCTTGGAACTTCCCAGCACTTGAATCCAAGTTGAGATTTGGCCGGTTTTCTGGTCGTTGTGCTGGCTGCTGTGTCGTTAGCGGCTCGGTCCGCTGTGCCGGCGGACTGGCCGCTGCTTCCGTCGCAGCTGACCCGGTTCTGTAAGGTCGTGGTATCATCCAATGTAGGTATACGCCTTCTCTGTTCTTACGAGGTAGGTGGGTACCTAGGTCCGTGTATCGCGAGTTGCATTCTGCAGGCGTGGTGACGTGCAAGTCGGCGTGGGCAAGGACGTCGTGCTGGATCCATGACCTGTCTAGGCGCAGGAACGTGTAGTTTGGCTGTGTTAGCGGAGCAATTTTGCTGTCGTATTTGCCGCCGTTGCACACATCTTCGTTGAAGACGAAGGCATCGAGCTTGACAGGAACTGCCAGGGCTTGAGAGGCCCCGAAGGTGCTCATCTTGCGCTGGTAAGGTGTTAAAAGCTGATGGCAAGACGGCGTAGGATCGCTGCTAGAGAGATGATACTCCTTAGCCTAACAGTGGCCCTAGCCCCCCCCCGGATGTGCTATGTGATAGCTATCTTCTCCAATATCGACTTTTGCCTGTTAAAGTCGTTGTAAAGAGGATGTGGTTGTTCCAAATGTACTGTCAGCCACCAAGCAGAAGCTGAATAGCTCTGTTCTGTTAAGCACAAACTCTCACACTACACGAATGGGTGGTAATTGTTACTAGAGCTACACAGTTTTTGCTACACTTGCAAGAGCACATGGAGAAACATTCACCGATATCGGCAGAAGCGGTCGAGACCAAATGCCCCCCAGTCGCTGCTAGAAACAAATCAACTCAAAGAGACGAGTAGCAGCTGCACAGCAGGACGAGCTCAAAGCCACAAGCTGATAAGGGACGCGAAAAGCAGCTTCTTTCAGCTCGCCACCGGCACGGAAAGCCCATAGCAATGGCTAGAGTGAGGTATGTTCATGCAGGTGGCTTCACATCGACTACCGCACGGCTCGTCACGCATAGCCAAGTCCAAGGCGAATCGACGCCAGGTAGTGCTTCTTTCCCTTTGAGTCCTCCGCGCTAGGACCGCCATGTCGGTAATAAATTTCAATATTCCATGCAGGGCTGGCGTGCTCGGCCACGAGCTCCGCTAAATTCGCTTAATTTCACTAATGAGGGACAAGAATTGCTATTCAAAAATCCCCGAGAATACCGGGCTACTAACCGACCAGGCAAGGAGCCAAAGAGGAGTATGAAAGAAAACTATCTGGCCAAAATGTCAATTGCATAAGAAGAGGCAGTCTCGTTATCGACTGCTATTCATGTCCTAGATCCAATCAGTATCGTAGAGTGTCATAAATCTCTGCTAGAATGAACCAGTAGTTCTGGTCACACAGCTCTGCTCCCCGTGCCAACCACCAGCCTGCACATTTAGGCCTTGGTTTATGGAAAAAAAAAATTTAAAATTTAAAATTTAAAATTTTTTTAAATAAAAAACAAGGCACGATTGGAAATCTCAATCTGACAACAATGGTGCAGATTTCCTAAGTAACAGAAGCTATGGCAGGGCTAGTCTTTAGACTGGTGCGGGTCCTTGTAGTCGATCACCGGGAACGCTCCCGTTGTATCCGGCTTGCTGCCGAAGAAGAGATAGTTGAAGCCGTCGCCAGCCGATACTGCCAGCTGGCTAAAGCTACCAACCGTAAGGCCCTCGATCGTCGACACGCTGGTGAATTGCAGCCCTTTGTCGGTGACCACGGAGTAGGACCGCATGATCCTTCCCTTGGCGTTGACGCTGTACACGTAGAATCGCTTGTTGGCGTAGACGGCAGCGATCGGCGTCTGCGCCTTGGAGTTCACTGAGCCGGGGATGATGTACGCTAGAAACAACGGGCCCTGATCAGCATGCTTTTGTCACTAATTCAGAGGGGGATGCTTGAAAGCCTGGTCACGTACACTTGTTCTTATCGAGGTTGACAGCCTGGATCTGGCCGTCCTTGTCATCCTGCCCGAGCTGGAAGAATATCCAACGATTGCGCTCGTCGGTATCGTAGGTGGCAGACAGATAACTGAGCGGGTCTGGGCTATAGCCCAAGCCCGTCGAGTTCTTAACGTCCAGGTCGTACTCGGTAATCTTGTTGGTGCCGCGCCTGAAGAAGTGCGCCGTTTAGCAAACCGAGCCGATATTTTCGGCGTATCTTTTTCTCCACTCACTTGAAGAAGTACAGCCACGCCTTGCTTCCGTCTGTCGTGCTGGCGATGCCGGTGGAAGTGGGGTCTGTGACATCCAGGCTCACAATAGCGTCGCTGGACACGTACTGGGGAGACGGGCTGAGGCGGACGACAAAGCCATCCGTGTCCGTGCCGAACACTTGGACCTACACCCAGTCAGTCAGGTGCTGTCCGCGCTAGATAGCTCTATACGTAGTGAAAAAAGGGAAATACGGACGAGGTTGTTCCACCGAATCGCCGTTAGCGAAGAAGGGTTGCCAACAGCGCCCTTGGGTGTGCCCGGCACGTCTTTGTAGATGTTCTTTGCGTCCTCATCGATATTACGCTTGACGAGGTTGATATTGCTGTTGGTATTGTTGTAGAAGACCAGCAGATTGTTGAGTCCCGGTGTGAGAGGGTCAGGCAGAGCTGCAAAAGCTGCCATGGGTTTGGGAGGGGTAGTCATAGCGGAGGGCGAAATGCTATTAAGGTGACGACCTGGTCAGTCAATGCCAGAGACGGAGCTCGCCAGCTCAAGTACCCCACGGCGACCATGTCGTCCGGATCGCGCGACCTCTAGATTGCCTTCCATAGTGGTGGTGCGGCGCCCTCACGGTGGTGAGCTGAAAAGAGGCTTGACGGCTCACTGCATTGTAGCGTGACGGCAGGATTGTGGCGCGCGGCTCGGAGGGTAGCTCTCCAAACTAGCCAATGCCAGTGTCACATCCTCCCTACCTCTCGCTAGTGATGGCGACGTCTCGGACTCGGACTGGAGGCAGCCTTTACATTTTTTTTTTTTAGGGATTTGTGGGAGAAACCCCCATGGTCAAGGCTTCTGCATGTAGCACCTGGAGAACGCGGAGGCGCCGACGTTGATAGCGGCCCCACCCAGCATTACCGCACCGAGAAGTGGCTAATGGAGAAGAACGCTGCTTAGCTGAGCCTTTGGTACTCATACAATACAAACCCCGACCCGGCTCTGAAAACTATCCTAGCGTCAACCCATGTATTGCGTCCGCGTCCCGGGGGCTAGCTGCAAACCCCCCCAGCGCCAACACGCCCACTTAATCGGGCTGCTTTTCATACAGGACTATAGGAAATTCGCCTGTGAACTCGTTGACAAACTCTACGTACTTCTCCCTCCAGATCAGGCTCGACTCTCTGCGGCCGCTATACGGGTTCACGTCGACGAGGCCGAGCACAAAGCTCGCTTCCTTGACAAAGTCAATGTGCACGTATCCAGTCGTGCTGCGGGGCACCACACGCAGCGTGAGCGACTGTGGGCTGTGCTCGGCGATCACGTTGAACCGGAGGTTGCTGAGCATCGTCGGACCCGGGCCGGCGTACGTGCTCAGCAGGTTCAGCCGCTTGACGTCGCTGCCGGTCCTGGGAGGGCCCTTGGGCACGACGAGCTTGATCTCGCTGAGGTGGAAGCGGCCGGGCTTTGGGTTCGTGTGCACTATGGAGAAGACTAGGTCCTGCTTGATTGGCGAGTTGGTCGGGATGCCAAGCGCCGACTCTTCTAGGGTGGAGATTGGGTAGAGGCTGTACTTGAATATGGGCTTGTTTGCTGGTCCGGTTTTGGTGGCTGCCTCGTCGAATGGCGTCATGGCTAGAGCTTGAGGGATGCTCGATGTGAGGCTGACGCTCTTTGAAAGTGCTGCTGTTTGTAGTTGTGATATGACTGGGGGGGTTGTCATCATGAGTACTTTAACTCGCTCGCTTTCCTCTATAGAGGCAGCCTGCGTGGACCTGAAGTGAGGGGCTGCTGCTTGCACAGGCGTTGATTGAAGTGTGAGCCTATCCTCGAGGGGAGGCAACATGAAAGTCTTCTCAGCCTCTTCCTCCTCTTCGTCCAGCGACCATCCCGTAAGAAGACTCTGCGCAGCGATATTCTGGCTTCTCGGTTCTAGCATCATTAAGCTCATGACCGGCTTCGTCTCCGGGGGCTTCCCACCCGGATCGGCCTTGACATCCATCTTGTAGACCGGTTTGTTCAGCTGCACCGCGATCATCGCCGACGTAGCCGTGTCGTCCGTGAACTTGCCCGCTGGCATGTTATCCTTGAGCTTCGCGAGGACATCTGCGGAGTAGGTTTCGAGGATCAACGTCCTGACTTCATTGTCCGGCCCTCCCCACCGGAAGATGGGTGGCGGCGGTGGCGGTTTGTTGGGGTCTACAGTAAGGTTCTTGAACCACTTTCCGTCGTCACATAGATTCTTGTACTCGTTATCTTTATCAAACTGACTAAAGATGCGCTTATATGACGTTTCGAGGGAGGCGCCGTCGAGATGGGGCCCGACCACAAACGACTGCTGGTGCGGCGGCTGGGTAAACCTGAGGCTGTGCAAATCCACAAAGTCGCGTGTGCCTGGGTACCGGTCGAACAGGCAGAGCTTGACGCCTTCGGCGATGTTCGTGTGCCGCAAAATCGTTGCGGGCAGCTTGGCAGAGGGGTCTTCTTCGGGCGACGGCGACTTGGGCGTGAGAGGAGCTTGAACCTTCAGATCCGGGTACTGCGACACGACGTCGGAGCGCATCAGGAAGCCGTAGGTCGGGATCTGCGGCCGGTAGCCGGCGCCGGGGATCTCTTTTGATAGGTACCTGTTGATTGTCTTCTTGATCCATGTCCGGATGGTGTCGTCTTTATCCTCGAGATGGTGACCTATACTCAGCGCACCGTCGACCAGGGCGTCTATCCAGTTTGCATCGATGTAGAACAGGCGCATGCTCTCAGCCGGGAGATAGGATGGATCGGGAATAAGATAGTGTGCGGGGATGTTGGCGAGGTACATGCGGTCCAGCACCCACGTAAGCAACGTCATCCAGTCGGTCGAGTTGGGCTTGTTTAGCTCATTGTACAGCTCGTCTCCATCCGAGTCCGAGCTGCCGGCAAAGAATTTGACGACCGAGCCTGCCTCTTGACTGAACTCCTGTTGCAGCACTGTATTGCCAAGGGACAAGTCCAGAGGCTGGCGCTCCGGCCTCCTCCATCGATCCAGCATATTATGATTAGGATTGTTCACGAGGATATCGGGCCGGGGCGCGCTGATGGCTCTGAGCGTGTCCACAACCGACTGCACCGATCCCACCGCGTCTTCGAGGCTCACGTGAGACCCGCCAAGCAGCTTTGCTTTCGCGTTGTTCATCGTGCGTTGGTGGACCAGCGTGCGGATGCGAGACAGGGATGCGCTGAACCCCTGGTCCGCGATGGCCAACGCCTTGCCCAGCTGCCACGCAGCCGAGTAGGTGAGATCCATCAAGCCAACAGTCGGATCGAAGATCTCGAGGTCACTGCCCGCCAGCGACAGCGACTTGAACCGCTCTGACAGAGGGCGCGGGACGTACGTGGGCGTCAGGGCGCCACGGAGCATTGCCGACGACACCTCACCCGTCTGCAGCCGGTATCTCGTCAACGTGTAGCCATCGCGCAACCGGTCTGCAATCTTCACTTTGGATGCGTCGCCTGAATACGATAGTTTGTCGAGGATGGGCTTGGGCACCCGCAGCATCTCGAGCGTGTCTCCGAGGTGCCGCATCTGCGACCTGAGGTCTGGCGCGTTCGGGGGAAGGCAGTTGTACGTCCAGCTCTGCAGCGAGGGCAAGGCGATCCGCTGTCCATCCGGCGCCGGATACACGGCTAGGTTCTCGACGTCTTCGATCGAGACCAGGTGGACGGTGACAGGCGCCGGCTCCGTCAGGCCCAGCGGGCCGGTGCGGTGGCTCAGCACGACGCTGAAGAGTCCAGTCTCCTGCCTGCCTGCTTCGGGCATGCCCGCCGTGTTGATGTTCCGCACATGGGCGAGGTATTTGTACCGACTGACATCGGCCTTTTGCTGCTTGTCGGCCGGCTTGCCGTCTTCGCCGTACGTCCTGACGAGTTCGTTGAAGAGTGCTGGCTTGAGGAAGATTGCATTCACCGTCGCGTCCTCTGTCTCCGGGTCGTTGTTGTTGGTGATGGGGAACACGGTTCCTGGGACCTGGCGCAGTTCCGAGGCCTTGACTGCCACCTCGAACGTGGCAGACTGCTTGACAGGCTTCTCCACGCTAGACGACTGCCCGAACATGTCGGCCAGCTCCTTGTCGGTGAGCACGAGCTCATCCTGCGAGAAGACCAGTAGGGCGAGCCACGGCACGCTGTTCCTATGCTCCTTGACATCCTTGCTCGACACGCTGCTGCCGACACGCTCCCACGGCAAGTGCGGGTCGTTGAAGACAAGATGCGGCAGCGTCTCGACGGGCGCTCCGTAGCCGTCCGGCGGGAACCTGGAGCGCACCGCGTTCTCCGGCAGCGCGAACTGGGGCGCGTTCACGCGGAAGGACTGCGAGGTGGCAGGCTTGGGGGAGAGCGTCTGCCCGTCGATCCAGCCATGGGAGCGGTTGGGTGCTTGGGCGGGAGACTCGACGTCCTGCGAGACGATGATGGTGTACTGGCCCGCTGCCAGGCTCGGCCTGTAGTACGAGAAGAGCTCCTGCTCGCCGGGTGCAAGGGGAGCAGGCGCGTTGCTGTCCTGCCCCGCCGCTAGGGCATTCAGCGCGTTGCGCAGAGCGAGATGGCGCGGCGGGGATGCGAGGCTAGCCATCTTTCAGCTGTTTTGTTTATCAGTGTGCGTGGTTGTTGAGGACGCTGTTGCACTGCAAGCCCACGGCTAGAGGGGAAGAGTATTTCGGCGCGACAATGGGCATCTAGCTAGAGAAAACCCTCGCTGGACTTCTGATGGAGTAGCTGCTGCTTTCCATCTGGGCGAGTTCTGGCGCTTTGCACTCGGCCGCTTCTCGTTCGCTAGATGGCGATATGCCTTCGTAGCTGACTTCTGTACACGCACAGGGAGCGGTGAGGTGAGCTTTGAAGCGGGCGGTTGGCATCTAGCGCACGAACACTCAAGGCGTAGGCAGCTGCGTGTGTCATGTCGGTACAGAACAAGTACAGAAACATTGAGGTCGAGTTTTTTACGGCGTAAGGAATTCGCCGTTCACATCCACCCAGATCAGCCCGCAGCCGCTACCGGCGCCGAGTCTCCATCTGTAAGTCAGGAGTGATGCGGGCGGGAACTAGACGGGCCGCCCGCGAGTCGAGAAGCTAATCCAGCCACAGCTAATCCGTAGACGGAGCACCCGCAACGCAGAAGGAGATGTCGACTAGCTGAAAGCAGCAGCAGCTCATTGGTATTGCAGCGCCGCTTCAGAATGGCCTCGGAGGACGAGACTACTGTGTTCACCTCACTGTGTTCAGTATGTTCGTCAACAGCACGCGAGGTGCGAAGGCTTGCATTTCACCCTGCACCTCTCTCACACATCACATTCCCCTTTGGCGAGCGTTGGCACGGTCGCTGGCTCAGCCAGCCACCGTGGGCTTGAACGGCCGCGTTTGTTCGCAACGCTGTGATTATCCGCGGCAGCAGGGCACCGTCGTGAAGCGAGAATCCCTGCGTCCTACTTCGCGGTGGGTGTGTTTGTATGTGTACTCTTGCCTGGCAGAGGTGAGGCAGCAAGCAGACCGCAGGCCGCGGACCGTAGCCAGCAACTAGCAGTGCTCACTTGCGGATACCCTCATTATACACTCCCCGGCCCTGTCCGCGACAGACTAGGCTGCCTACTCATCCATCATGCCCTTCCATGTCGACACATACTATGTCAACATTGGCATTGGCGACTGTGCTTTCCATGTCCTCGTCGACGAGTCGAACAACACCATTGACAAGCTTATGGTTGTCGACACGGGCGACTCCCGGAGCGCGCGGTTCGTTGGCAAGTACAGCAGGCCAGAGCATGTCGTCCAAACATGGGGCCGGATAGCAGCGAAATACACCAACGCCCCCGAAGAGCCCAAGATCGATGTCCTCGTCATCACCCACCGCGACAGTGACCACTGGGGCGCCTTCAAGGAGCTTCTTGGCTCCCAGATCACGGCGCAGGTCACGTCGGGCATGGCGCCCATCGCCATCGAGAAACTCCAGATCGACTGGTTCAAGTACGACGGTCACGGAAACCCGCTCACAGAGGTTGTGGCACCGGTATCGCTGGGCTACCCTTTTAACGAGGACCCTTCTCCCGACGGGTACTGCCAGTTCATCCTCAAGTTCAACTGGGAGGAAAAGGGCCTTTTTGGGCGCAAAATTTGGGTGAAACGTATAGCCCGCTTCCGCTCTACTGCCCGGTGGCTACTGGGCTTGAACCTGTTCAATATCGGCGCAGGGAGCATACCGCTGGCTAATAAAGCGACCATCACGTCGCCCCAGCAGCTCATGGTCGATAACCCTCCCCAGGGTGAGAGGCCCGGTGCGTACATAATCTGTTCGAACTGGCAGATTCTAGGTGAGGCAGGAACGGCTGCCATTGGTGCTACGAACGTCACGAATCGGACTTCAATTGGTGCGTTGATCATGTGGAACAACCCTTTCAACATCTCCCACTACTTTGCCGGCGACCTCGAAGGCCCGAGGGAGTTTGATATCGCCATGTGGATTCTGGGTAAGCTGGGCCAGAACTTCGACAAGGATGATATCGGCCGCGCCCACATCACGTCAATGAAAGCCAGCCACCACGGAGCGAGCTCTTCAACCCCTCTGCGGATGTTGCTGCTGGTCAATCCAAACAAAATCATTTTCTCAAGCGGCTCCAAGCACGGACATCCTAGTAAGTCTTCTCGCTAGCATTCCCTCTGGTCGCGAGTGTTCACTAACCCGCACGCGTGGCACAGGATGGGAAACAATCTACAACCTATATGGTTGGCTTTTGTTACGAGGCAAGCAGTTTCTCGATTCGAAGCCGGTTTACAGCACTCGATATCCTTACTGGTTCCTTAGAGACGAAAACTGGGACATTACAGACTTACGCACATCATTAGCTTGGTTTACAGACGCCACGGATCAATCGCCACATATTCAAAACATGACCTGGCTTTATGGGGAAAGTGGCAGTGCTGCCGAGAATCCTTGGGATTCCTATCGGAATAATCTTAATGCCGGAAATTGGACCACTCCCTCCGGTAAACTTGATCTTAAGTTAATCCGGCACTATCTCTTCTGGATCGCAGAAGAGCGGTTCAATGCCATGTCTAGCGTCCGGCAAGAAAGTCTCGATGCCATAGGTATCGCCTATAACAACGTTCATTGGACCACTCTGATCAAGGGAGAGGAGGTCGAGTATGTGATGGTGCGTTCATCAAATGGCAATGATAACAAAGATGGTGTAGTCGAACTAGTCGCTCGATTTATAAAGAAAGACAGCGGGATGAGTATAGAGGGGGATTTTACCCAAACACAACAAATTGCACTACAGAATCCTCTTCAAGGCGGAGGAGGTGCGTTACAGCAAGAGCTCTTTCTTCAACAACAAGTTCTCGTCCGGCAACAAGCTATGGGGACGCCTATTTTTTCACTAGCTATAGCTCCCCCAGCAACATTACAGGCAACAAAAATCAGTCCCCAACGCTTCGAACGTACCACAGACGTCGTAACATCGCCAGGGAATCAACCATCTACTCCGACAGGAGCTCCCGTGCACTCTCTCGCTGATCAAGAACCGTTCGTACGGTACGGCCGGCAATCTTTTGTACCGTATTGGGCTAAACGGGCGAGTGGTGGATCCATTGGCCCAAAGCCTGGCACGATTATTGCGAGGAAAGGCACATACACGATGCTGCAAGGCACAGATCCCAACGAAATGGACCCGAATGATCTCATTCAAGAGAAAGAGATCCCCGCGCCGAGTCCTGGTCCAGTGCCGCCGATAACCCCCCCCAAAGATGTCTTCCTTCTACTATCCTCCAAGCTGGCAAATGCGATATCTGAGAACATTCATGTTTACAGCGAAACTAGGATCGACAATTTCATAGATGCACTTCACGGCGGTGCGGTTGCATTGCCATACCCACTTCCAGCGGATAAACCCTCTACCATACTCGGTACCGATGAATGGTATTGCTGGCTAGAATTTTCCATCGGGAAGATAACTTCGTTCACTATGCTCATTGACAAAGATCGCAGCATTTCTGAGATTGCCCTTTCCCTGTCCGCTGGATACCAATTTACCACGCGAGCTGCCAACTCAGCCCTGAATCCCCCCACCATGCTCATTCCAGGTCCAACTGTAGCATCAGGAGACACGAAATCTCTCAGTCAACAGGTCACAGCTGAGGGGCTACTTGAGGCACAAAACTTGCTCATTCTTGGGGTCGATGCAAAAGCGCCTCAGGTTACAGCAAAGCTCAAGGATGTTATTAACTTTCTCGGTATACGGTACTTGACTAGATCCACTGCTCTTCTGTTCCTTGGTGGTCTTGAACTTACATTAAACCCCAGAGGGAGAAATGCACTATGGTTCTCCCCAGAACAAGGCTACAAAACGACTTTGAGATTAGAATACATGCTAGCACCAACCAACGCAGGAGACTCAAACTCCGCCCTCAAGCTCGTACAAGACCTCCTTGGATTCTTGAAAGGATTTGACGTGAATGGTGTTTCCGTCATTGCGAAATTGGTTAAACGCTGGACAGTCATTAAGTCAGAGATGAGTGCTCTTGACGACTCTGAGCTCATAATAATGGCCAAGTGTACCGTCTTGAGCAAGAAATTTGTCGCTATCCTAGAGTTCCATCAAGACTCTCTAGTTATGACTTTCCGGATAGATGACAAGGGCTTCCTGGGCGCATTCCTCCAGTGGCTAGCTGGACTATTGGGCTTAAAAGACTTTGACTTCAATGCATGGTTAGATAAGGCTGAGGGCCATATAAACCTCCCAGAGCTCAGACGGGTAAACCTCAAGCTAGGTCTAGACACTACCGGGAAAGTGAACAGTATCGAAAGCGTAAGTTTAGACATGCAGGCGACCTTGAAGCGAGATCAGACCAATATCCTGTTCCTTTTCACATACGATTGGTCCAAGGGCTTCAGTAGACTCCGTGGAAGTCTGTGGTTCAGTGAGTTTTCGCCTATCTTCGCTGTCAGAGTTCGTACGCTAATTAAGTAGAACCCCCTAAGGATCTCGTTTTAGCATACGCGCCACTCCTCCCAGAATGGGAAGAGTACAGGATTTTATATCCGTTAGATGAGGCCGACTACAAAGAGTCGTTGGACCTTAAGGAAATCTGGCCACAGCTCGGTAGTGTTCCGAATGGTTTCCCAACAAACGTCACGGAAGCAGCACTAGAAATCTCGTCGGAGGGTCTCCGATTTTCCGGTACGATTAGCTGCACTAATGTAGGCTCTGACGATGGCGCGCCCAAGATAAATCTCGGCAAGGTAGCTTTAGACGCTGGTTATCTCTGGGAAAAGGGGGACTGGTACATGGGTGTCGTTGTGGACATTGGACTTTACCAGCAAACAGGCTCCAAGGACACGCTGCCAGCGCAGCTAAGGGGAGTGCTTCTATACAATAGCCTTGACCATTCGTGGACGCTATCCGGTTCAGCGATGGACTTACGCTTCGGACATCTAGCATCCTTCTTCCACAAAGGCTCAGAAGGACCCGTCATGGAGTTGATGGAAAACATTGACATCAAATACCTTGAACTGTCCTACCAATATCAGGCATCGGGCGGAAACACCTTCACCTTCACTGGCATCATCCTTTTTGGTGCATTAGAGCTTGATCTATTTTTTACTTACAAGACAACTGGGTGGACTTTCAACTCGCGGCTTGTTGAAACGGCATCTAATGATAGCCCTATGGCTACCACAGTAGGGGATATCTTCAAGAGCATCACAGGGTCGGAGGCCGATATTCTCCCATCATTTCTGTCCGAAATTAGTGTGAGCCGTGCACAGACAAAGAGGAATGCGATCGGGATAAGCTGCGCGAGCATTCCGAACCGAGCGATATTCTTTGCTGCCTACGCTAACATCATTGGCCTTTCACTGGCGTTTATTCAATACAAACCAACTACGAGATCAAGCTCCACGAAGCGGATCATCAAAGCATCTCTATCCCAGTTCCCAACTCTGACTATACCACTAGTAGGAGAGCTTCCACAGCTGTTCGAGGAAGCTTATTTTCTATGGGTGCAGGATACTTCTCAAGCCGCCGATGAGTCGTCCAAGGGAATCACGCGCGCTGAGCTGATCGACATCAACTCCGTTGTCATCAATCCGGACCCAGATCCGGTAAATAAAACTGACACGTTTACGATGGACATTCTATTCAAGGAGCCGAAAAAGCCCGATAGCGCTGGCGAAAAATCTAATACGTCACGTGACGGCAACGACATCGTCATACAAGCAGGTTGGCATTTCGTCGTCGTTGTCAAAAATGCGACCGGACAAAGAGATGTGGCTATTGATTACGTATTCGGGCAAAAGAATAAATCCGACCCGAAACCAGCTACAAAAGACCAGCCTACAGGAAAAGACGAATCTGCGGCGTCAAATCAAGCTCCGACGAAGGCCAAAGAATCCGATAGTGACGAAAAACCACACGAGAAGGGTTCGGGTGATGTCAAGAAAGATCCTTTCAAGAAGGCTGTGGGACCTTTGTCAATCAGTAACGTCGGTTTTAGTTATGCTGGTGACACTCTTACTGTCATTGTCGATGCGACATTGGCACTAGGACCCCTCGAGCTTGACCTCTTGGGCTTTCAAATCAGCCTTCACTTTGCGAAAGGCATCACTCTCCAAAATCTGCCCACCCCAGACAAGTTCAAGATTGATCTCGCAGGGCTGGCCGTTGCATTCAATAAGCCTCCTGTCACTATAGCAGGGCGTTTCCTACACACCCCCTCAGATGCCCGGGACTTCTTCGCAGGCGGAGTGGTCGTAGCTTTCAAGCCGTGGATGTTCCAAGCAGCCGGTTTCTACGCGGATAATAAAGCAACGGAGAAAGTGGGTGCTTTTAAGAGCGTGTTTGTCTTCGCCAAACTCGAAGGCCCTCTAATTACCTTTGGGTTCGCTGAGATTTCGGGCATCACTGGCGCATTTGGATATAATGTCCAGTTGAGGTATCCATCGGTGTCCGAAGTCATGACATTCCCATTTGTCGCGTCAAATGACAGTGACCTATCTCCTCAGAAGGCCCTACAAACTCTGGTGGAAGGAGACAATCCCTGGGCAGTCCCAAGCTTAGGCTCGATGTGGCTAGCCGCTGGCCTAAAAGTAACTGCGTTCCAGGTCCTGTCCATCGATGCCGTTATAGTAATCCAGTGGGCTCCGGTGGTAAAATTAGGAATCTTTGGCGTTGGAATCTGTGATGTGCCAAACTCGAAAGCCGAGAAGAAATTTGCGCATATAGAGCTCGGCTTATTGTGCACTGTGGACCCAGCAGCTGGTGTTCTCAAGGTCGAGGCACAATTATCGCCAAACTCCTACATACTGGATCCAGGTTGCCACCTCACCGGAGGGTTTGCGCTGTATTCTTGGTGGAAACCAGATCAGCCACAGCTAGAGAGTCAACCAACAGATCACTCTGATGGAGACTGGGTCTTTACCGTTGGTGGCTATCACCCCGCGTTCAAACCGCCCCCTCAATATCCAAAGGTAGAGCGACTGAAGATTAGTTGGAATTTGGATGACACTCTTGCTATATCTGGCGAGGCGTATTTTGCCGTCACACCAAAGGTGTGTATGGGTGGAGGCAAATTGCACGCTTCACTTTCACTAGGTCCGCTCAGAGCTTGGTTTGATGCTTACGTCGATTTCTTGATTAATTATCAGCCGTTTTACTTCATCGGAGACGGTGGAATCTCCGTGGGAGTTGCATATGACTTGGATCTATGGCTCGTAAGCCTCCACATCCAAGTGGAGATTGGCGCCACCTTGCACATTGAAGGTCCGCCTGTCGCAGGTTATGTGCACGTCAACTTCTGGGTGTTTGGTTTCGATGTCAAGTTCGGAAGTCAGGGTGCGAAACCAGACGTGCTAACTCTGAGACGGTTCTATGACTTGCTTTTGCAGTCTTCCACGGGTACTTCCAACAAGAGCGCGCCGCATGTGTACTCATGCGTGCGAGGATTAATACCCCCAAAGACTACAGTAGCTCCAGAGTCCAGTGAACCGTGGAGGGTTACAGGTGGTATACTCCAGATTGCAGTATCGTGTAAAGTGGCATTTTACGGCGTTACGATCAACAACAAGGCAAGGCCAGAGCTGGGTGACAGCACACCTCTTTATGCCAAGCCCATGCAGCTGACTGATCAGCTGACAAAGTCTGAGTTGACTATTGGGATACAACATCCTGGTAATGAAGAGTCAGCGTGGAGGTTTGAACGGACTAGCAGCGCAGTTCCCCGCGCTCTTTGGGAGAAGTGTAAGGCACCTATTCATTTATTTTGTCTTTTTATCATGATTAGGGATGATTTGTGAAACTTCCTAGCTTTGATATGTTGCGGCCCCTGGTGCACGGTATAATGCTAACGCCTCTTGCAGATGACGAAAGTGAAGATCCCATCATAAGTAACCAGCTGAAAAACTTACTGGGCAGTTCGGATGTTTCCATGAATCTGACTACCGGTTTGGTCATTCGCGCTCCAGAGCCTGAGACATCTGATGGAAATTTCGCAAAGTTTGATGCGGCCAAAGCTGCCATGGAATCAGTGTACGATGATGATGAAAAGCAACCTAAAATCCAAGTATTTGCACCAGCAAGTCCAGCATGGACGCCTGCTAGTCAACCCGAAACGGATCGATGGAAATTGGTGAAAGATACTTGGAATAGCTCATCGGAGACCACCAGTCAGCAAATAGTAAGCACTTGGTCGGGCGCTATGAACTGGACCTATCTGGCAGCTGAGGATAGTTTGGGCGGAAACAAACCAAAGTTGCTCCTCCAGGACTTTGACAATATATACATAAAGCCACCTTTAATCAAGGTGTGATTTACACACTGTAAACCCTGTAATAGAGGGTTTTTATTCTATAACCAACACTCCGTTTTCGCCACCTATTAGAACTGCCGGCTCGAGAGCAAGCGCGGGAAGTCACTATGATAAATCGTGAAAACAACTCGGCCGCCTAAATTTAGCAATAACGCAGTAGAAGCCGACGCTCGGGTCAATGGCTAGTACTTGGCTGGCTTATGGGAAACTGGCTGCATCGGACCTCTGGGCTACAGAGCACAAGCCAGACAACTGGCTCCAGTTGAGGCACCGCGATGAGATGCCGAGCTATTTATAAACATCTGTTTATGCCGCAGTGGTACTCTTCAATAACAGAGTGCACACCTACTCCTTAGCCATTTAACTCACACAATGGATACTAGCCCTCTCGCCTGCGCGTCACATATTACCTTTTGTCGTAGGCAACAATAGGAAGGCTAGCGAATCAAGCGGCTGTAGTCGGTTCTTACTGCAGCCTCACGAAATATGGTAACTACGTAGACTCTAGGCCTAAAGTGCAACTACTCCTGTTTATAATAGCTATATTTCAGCCCGTGTAATAAGCGTACAATTCAGAAATGCTTAGACATAGTAGCTCTGAGTAGCGTTGTTTAGGGAGAAAGTGCGGGCTTCGCTCAGCCTCTGTTTAAGTCTCTAATAGCCTGCAGGTCCTGCGTTTGAAGTCAATTTTGGTGTCGGGGAAAGCTTCTGTGAGGTGCATATATAGGACGCGTGTATAGTTCTAGACTGTTGCACAAAACGCATGGACACTCAAAGTTCAATAGCATAGTAGCCCTGCTTTCTACACGCTTTAGTCATATATTAAAGGTTGGAGGAGGCTCTATTCTCGCACTACCGAAAGCAATGTCAACGGTTAGAAGCTTCAAGGGTTTGCTAGTTCTGGTCTAAGATTTCCGGCTGGGATGAGTCATTGCGAAGGGTTGTGTAATATTCAATTTAAAACTAGATATTACGCTTTCGAAAACTAACTCTAGGCCAAGACGCACCAGTCACGATTTCAAATAGGGGGGCATCGGAGGTTGTTGGGCTGGTGCAATGCCGAGCCTCTAATGGTGCACCTTTGGCGTTTTGTCGCCCTTAGCTCCTCCGGGCTTGGCTTCTTGTCCAGCTGGGGTTCCTAACTACGTGCTCGAATCTTCTGGAATAGCTTTACAAGCTCGACAAACATGGGCCGGCGACTTTATCACCGGCGGGCTACATCTTGTCCTTATTAGGCGTTAGCTTTATATATCCATAAAGGGGAAGGGGAAGGGCCCTACTGGATTATCTTAGCTTAGGGGCGACCAAGGCTGACTGGCGTTATCCGTAGACACGAATCCGCCCAATGGATCATTACGATACGCTAGAAAATATATTCTAGGCATAACTTGGTTAATTTCTGCAGAAGGTTTTGGATAGTTTCTAGTAGTTATTGTTCGCTGCTCGTCTTGCCTTCGAGAAAGCTACCTTATAGTGCTGCCGAGACGACATAATTGTAGATGGACACTGTGACCAACAAATATGCAAATACAGATATGGGATGACTTCTTATTTGGAGCGCCAAAACAGGTTCCCCACCCCCTGTTGGAAAAATGTAGGTCGATGTTACAACATGCGCCTGTGTTCCTAGTTTTCTCGTTTTCTGGTTTTTGCGTTTTGCGTACTGCCTAAATCCCAACCAGGCTGCTATTCGAGTCTATTCGAGTAACTCTCGTGAAGCATTCTTACAAGCTAGGAGAAGGTGATATGGATAGCTTGAGCCTTCTATTAAAATTACCTGTACACTGAAGACGAGCCGAACCCCTCGTAGATATACGTGTTCCAGCCCCTCCCACGCGTTGCCTAGCGCAGCAATTATCCCACAGGGGAGGGCAGCTTCTATTTCCTAAAACAGCAATATCACGTGATGTCAAAAGAGGAACGATGAGGTAGTTATGGGTCCCAAAATAGTTCTTCTAGCGAACTCCTACTGCAAAGCGGGGAGCAAGGCGCCAGCGCAAGGTAGGCTAGCTGCTATGACACTAGAGTTTCTACAGGGGGGTTGCAAAAATGAGTATTGACACACTTTGCACGTGCCGCATAGAGGTCTTTTGTATGAGAAAACACGGACCCATTACACTAACTAATGAAGTGATTAATTATTCCAATTTCATTGAGGAGTGTTCAGTGATTATAAGTCCCTCCTGAGGTCGCATTCTAGCTGCCAGTTGTGCCTTAAGGAACGAAGAGATGAAAGGGGTCTTTTTGCCTCTCCCCACCGCACACCGCGCCGCAATCCTTATGCGTGACCGCTATGATCTCAAAGTAATTCTGAGATTACCCCTAGGCTAATAAGACCATACTGTGGGTCCTATCTATGGAAGCGTTTTATGTCTGTTTTGGACAGCGTTCCTTATACTCACATAACTCGTATAGAGACCAGTAATTGTTGTTCCCGCAGCAATAGTTAAGGACTGCATCTCTGAATGATTGCAGTCTACATTACTTTGGAACTCTCGGCCTCGATTGGTTGTTATCTAGCGCATGAAGTTCAATTAGTCCAGTGCACTCCAAAGGGGGGGAAAAGACAGTTTCTAATACTAACTCACTCTGAAGCATTTCAAAAGCCCGTATCGTAAGAAATCGTAGTCCCCTGGATGTTTATCTTTTTCGACGTGAACAGAGACGGATGTAATAAGTTCGCCATGAACGCCATCAATAATGAACATTGGTCCCGGGTGAACCACCTCGTCATTGCATCGACCAAGCTTACTTGATGAATATCCGCAGATACCATCGTACACGAATTCCAAAGCGCTCAACCGGTACCTACTCTGGACAAACAGTCCCACAATGTTTTTAAGATCGCTGCCTCGTTGTCCACCGAAATGGTTCCATAACAGTGGACGGTAGCCGATATGGCATGGGTTCTGGCCTGTAAACGAGCTTTCATTCAGATAGAGTTCGTTTGGTGGCTTGCTAGGGTACCATAGAGCCGTCTCTCGCAGTGGCGGACCAGTGGTTCCAAGGTCCTGGTCTGAAATGGCGTCTAGCGCACTAACACCCAGGCCAACTATTTTGAATCCCTAAGCCATATTCCTGAGCTTCAGCACGTCGGCTTATTGGAAATCACTCACATCAAGTCTAACGGATACCGCTTTAATAGGCTGTGATCTAATCAAGCGCTCTGAAACTGGAACACCGCTTAGACATCCAAGCCACTGGGACAAGTGACTATTCTTGCCGACAATTTGTAAGGCTCTGAGTCCGCCAGGGGATACTGCAACCTTAAATCCGAATAATTCTTGTAGTGTAAAGAAGGTCTCGCTGCTAGAAATGTACCCAATACGGACGTCAGATGCACTATCTGCAACAAAACGAAGTCCTGTGACGTAGCTCGTAGTGCTAAAGCTGATTGTTGACACTCCAATTTTCAAGAGACATTCAGGCACTGGGACGATAATAGTGCGTAGAGAGTAACACCCTTGCTCAATAGGTCTCCAGTTTCTTTCGAGCTCATCAAAATTTATGTCACCAGTCACTTGAGACCAGGGCGGCCGTATAGTCAGTTCAGTTGTAGGTGGCAGGCCTTCGTTACGCTCAAGCCTAGCAACCTCTATTAGTGGTTTGATGATGTACCAAACGCGAGACCTATTTCGCAGGCCAGTGGGGCCGCTTTTCCGACTGGTTAGCCGGTACAACTCTAGCCAATCTGTAGGCTCTCGACACCCGTGCATTTCGAAGACGAAGCCTCTTTCCCAGTCGCCTGCGAATCGAGAGGCCCAGAAAGCACTGCTCGATAGCAGCGGCAGGAATGAAGCGGATGCCTGGCGCAATGTCAGCGCACCTGCAGTAGTAAGCAACACGGTAATAGCCTCACGAAGCTCCCATGCCAGGCGAGAAAAACAATCATGGGCAGTTTTCTCCGTACCCCGGACCGGTTGAGGTTTTGCACAGCCTAACAAGATTGCAGGCATGGTTGGCACGTCGTAGGGGTTTGCGGCAACGTCTAAGAAAACTGGGGTGGCCTCGCGGGGCAGGAACAAGGTTTCTTGCCACGGAAAATAGTTTTGGGTGTCCAGGTCTACAAGGCCTCCGTAGCGGTGCTGCCAGCCCAGGCCGTTGGTGCGAAGGGGAAACGGTATAGATTCGCACATTTCTACAAGCCGGTCGACCCTGATCTCTTCTGGGCCCCATGCCCTGCGCAACAACATCCAGCAAGCGTCATGCAGAACAAATCCGTGGCGACCATGCAGCGGAGGTTGTCGCATCACTGGTAACTCCTGCGGCCGAAGGTTGCTATCGTCGTCGTCCCATCGCCGAGCAGGGTCCGACGGCGCAGTCCAGGACGCGCTGCCATCATAGCATCCGATGCCCGTTACCGAATAGCCTGATGGGTGGGAATAGACTTGCTGCGTCAGTGGGGTGTAGCAACAACGATGCTGAAGCCGGCGTACTTGCACGATATTCCCTTAGCCACTGTTCGGCGGCGTCGCTGGCTGAAGAGCGGATGACGAACCCACACAGGATGCAGCTGTAGTGGGTCATGAAGGCCAAGGAGTGGTGGAACAAAGTAATGCGTTGCCTGAGCGAGCGCGGGTACGCCACCTTGTGTCGGCATGTCACCTGACCATGAGCTGGCCTTGGCGAACCATCGGAACTCTCCCAAAAGGGTAAAACGCAATATGAAAAAAAAATTTCATGGCAGGTTAGCTCCCCTATAGTTTTGCTACTATTTTAAGCAACGCGCCCCTTATTTTGTGACTTCTCTAGAACATTAATTCCCTCCTATTATGTTTACAACATGTTTAAAATAAAATAAATAAACTTAATAATTCTGTTACACTCTACAATCCTTTCCTAGTTAGGTATAATGTAGAGAAGGGGTAAGACTGCACATTTAAACTTAGAGACTAGTTTACGCAGCTATTTAATACCTTAATCTAAAATAACAAAAATACTAAGGTATATAAGAAAGCCTAATGTAATAAAAACATATTTTAAATGTGTTACAGAACATACTAAACATGTTTACTATAGGAAATAATTAAGAACCTTCTCTTACTACTTCTAAAACGCAGTATAGCAGTTTTTTATAAAAATCTATAATTAAAAGCTTAAAAGACTAGGCAGACCTGCTAGGTTTAAAGTCTCTAAACTATGTCTAGAACAGCTCTAGACCCTACTTCTAGCAATAGTAGTTAGTAGGAAGGCGCTTACCTTGCAACAAAACTACAGACAGTGTATGTTCTGTAGAAGCGTCTCACATAGCACAGACAATTGCTAATAGAAGGAGCATCCTGTACAGCTAGTACAAACCTAAGAATATCTCTAATAGACCTAAGAGAGGCCTACTAGAACCCTTTATAGGCCTAACAACTGCCTATACCCCTAGTACTAGTGCACGCAACAGTATTGCATAAAGCACTAAGATAATAAACATTAAATAGAATAACGTACCTAACAGGTTAGCCGGCCACACAGGTTAGCTGGCCACTTTTGCTAAGCCCCTACTATACTCTACCTATCTACATAATGCCTTAACAATAACACTAGATTAAATCTTCTAAAGAATGTTAAATACAGCTTACTCTTTAAGCTTTTAAATAAGACTTAAAACTTTTCTTATAACACACTATAGCTATTTAAAATGTCTTTTATATAACACTAAGTAATTAACACGCTAGACAGCCTTTATAAGCAGAATACTAGCCTAAATTAAGAAATCTAACTAAGCTTAAAAAAAAAGTAGTTATTAAGTACATACTTAAGCTTATTATATATAGATTTCCCTTTAAGCTTATAGCTATAGCTAATATAGCTAATTTCTTACGCGTAGAGTGTAATCTAGGCTAGGTTAGCTTAAACTAGCCTAGTATGTAAGTTAAGCACTGCTCTAAGTTTATAATAAAGTTTAATTATAAGTATAATTATAAAAAAGTGCTTTATAAGAATTTAAAGGTTATCTAAGGCTAGTTTTACCTAGTAGCTAACATAAAAGCTAAGTATAGTGTGGAGGATAAAATAGCCTAGCAGTAGCTGTTCAGAAGATCAGATGAAGTGACTCTGCTATCTAAGAGAGCTGAGGGCTCTCCTTATATACACTAAGCTTCAGAACATAATATCTCTAGATCCTGAGCTGCGTCCCAGGCTCTGAGCCCTAGTCCTAGGCTCTAAGCCCCAGCTAAGGCTCTCAGTATACGCGACACACCCCCTAGGTGAGCTGCGCAGCAGCTCACCTGCGTTAAGCGTTAACTTAGCTTGTTAGAGCGGCGCTGCGCGTTTACCTTGTGTTTATGCTTGTTGCCCTAGGCAGTGTAATGCTTGTTTCCCTAGGCAGCACAGGTCACGTGCGTGCTGTAATTGCTGTAATAAAGGTAAATAAATTCTGCTACTCTTTAAGCTTCTTTTTTATAAGTCCTAATAACATGCTGCGTATAAGTTAATGCTTTTAAGAGCTTTAAAAACAACTTTAAACCTGTCTGCAATCTCTGCTAACGTGCATCTGTAGCTTAATAAAGCTAAAAGAGCTGCCCGCTTGCGTGCTGCTGCTCTGTGGGGCCGCGCTGCCCGCAAGCCTGCGCCTAGTACCCCCCGCCGGCCTGCGCGTATCCGCAAGCCCGCGCCTACCACCCCCTGTCGCCCTGCGCCCACCACCCCCCGCCGGCCTCCCCCTAGTGCGCTCCGCGCGCAGTTCTGTCTAAGCTGCATAAAGAGTGCGCTTGCGGGGCGCTCTAGTAGGGAGTGCTATAATTCTGCTACTAGCAGTTCGCGCTGCTAGCGCTGTTCCTCTAGGCACAGCTACCTGCCCCTGTAAGCCCTGTAGTAGTGTGTAGGGTAATCTAGCTTTTAACCTATTTGCAGTCCCCCTGTTGCTGTTGTATATGCGCAGCGCTTTATTGCAGCTCTTGTTATAAAGGACAAGCAGGTAAGCTTCTCTGCAAAGATTATGTGTTATACCTTAGATTAGACTAATAGACTATAGGCTGTGTTCTAGCTTTAGCTAGTTTTTTAAGCTCTGCTTAAGAAAGATGTAGTAGAGAAAAAAAAAAGAGAGAAGAAGAAGAAGAAGAAGGAGGAAAAAGAGAAGGAAGAGGAGGAGGAAGAGGAGGAGGAAGAGAAGGTAGAGGAGGTAGAGGAGGAGGAGGAGCAGGGTGTTGTCTCCTCTAGGCTCCTAGCGCGTCGCTAGCGCGCTAAGGAACTCTTAGGTAAGCTTATTAATCTCTTTATAGTTTAAGCGTTCTGTGTTTTTACACATCTTATATACTAAATCTTTACTTAAACTTTATAGCATAGGGGAGTGTTTTTACTAGTAGATAGCCCTCTTATTCTTAGGCAGTATAAAGATGTCCTTGCTATTAATAATTAATGCTTTCTTCTTTTAAAAGCTTATTTACATGTCTTTAAAGTTAAGAAGCTGCTTAAAGTGCTTAAATTACTACCTTAGTAGGTGCTTTATAAGTCTATTTACTAGCATGTTGCTTATTTTAATATAGCGCACTTTAAAAGATTTCTTTATGTGCTTCTAGCGCAGCTACATATTCTAAATATTAATATAGTGTAGGCAGGTAGTTATCTAGGCGTTCTTCTTTACTACTAACCTAATTATCTGCTAGTTATTATAGTAGATCTGCTATAGTGTGCCTAGCTCTAAGGTAAGCTCTTTAAAAAAGTGTTTTAGAGCTAGTAATTTTTTTATAATGTGCGCTAAAGTAAGCAGCTTAGCTTTTATTATAAATGTAGTTACTATTAGCTAAAGAGCTACTTTTTATAAAATTAGTCTTTTAAAAAGTAAAATAATATATTTATAAAATAATTATCTAGTTTTTATATAATTAGTAAAAGACATGTTTTTATATATAATAAGTTGCGCACCTTCTAGTGCTCTATACTATATGCCTGTATACCTTGTAAAGTACAGGTACACAATTACTTAGTTGCCTAGAAGTGCTGCTTTCCTAGGTTTATTAGGTAGTAGGAGATCTAGAATACTATAAACGCTATGTTAGAGCGCACTATAATTGCAGTGTAAAGTGTTAATCCTACACGCTTTTAGTATTTTTTAATTTTATACTTTATTACTAATCCCTAGTTGCTTATAAACTTTTTTAATAGTAAAAGAGTCTCTAGAAAGAGCGCGCTTTTTATAAAGTTAAACTTTTTTACTACTTTCTTAATATATGTGTTATGTACTAGCTAGATTATTCTAGCCTTTTTATTTTTAATTATTTTAATTTTTAGAAACTATTTACATAGCCTTTAATTTTTTAGCTTATACATTTTTTTAATTACACTAATTAATTAGTAAGCTTTTAGCTTATTATTATAGTAATAAATGTAAAGTATATTATCTATATAAAAAAAAAGTAAAATATAGTAATTATAGTTAAAGAATAAGCATAGCTTCTTTTTAAATAAGATAAGCTTAAGCTTTTAAAAAGCCTATAAAAGCTTTTAGTACTATAAGATTAGTAAGTTATGTAGTTTATATAAGGCTTAGAAAAGCTTAACGCACATGCTAGGCTTTATAAAGCTTTTTAAAAGCTTATATATTACTTCTAGCTTACTTTTATAGTGTGTGTTTAAGAACGCGCTTATAACATTATATTACTTAATTGTTAAGTTAAATTAAGCTGCTATTACTATTACTATTTAGAAGAATCTAGCTATAAGAGTAGCAGTATAAGTTAACTAAAGCAAGTTCTTACTCTAGAGATTACTGCGTACATAAATATAAGCTTTATATTTAGCAAAATACTTATCTTAGTTAAATTTATATATAAATACCTACTTTAGTAAGAGCAGCTTAGATGTTACTTTAGTTTACATAATCTTTTTTTAAGTGCTTTTTTTAAGTAGGGTAGCTATTTTTTTCTGTGCTATAATCTTAAACAGATCTTTATATAAGTATTTATATAGATCTTTTTATTTTAAAAGTTTCTTTAGAAGCTTATAAGCTCTTAGTTAAGGATACTTAAAAAAAGTAGCTATAAAAAACACTATATAAAGTGTTTTAAGCGCTCTGTTATTATAAGTAATAAATGCTTTAAAAAAGTTTATTTAGAGGTGCTCTAGATTAACTAGAGCAATGTGTATACTACTTCTCTCTAAGAGTGTTGTATATATACCTCTACTTCCTGCACCTCTAGGCTTACCTAGGTTATTAGAATCTTGCCTTTATATTCTTTAGCTTATACATGTAGCTAGTCTCTAGCTCTTTTTATTATATATATGTTTAAAAGGTGCCTTACCTACTTTAACTAAAGCTATAAAAGATAATGTCTTAGTGTAAAAAGTAAGAGTTAATTTTTTAACTAGTAAGTTAGCTATTTAACATAATAAGCCTAGTAAATCTACTTCTCTAGTTAAGTGCACTTACTAGGGATTACTAGTATGCTTATGCCTACTTTGTATAAAGCGTGTTATAGAGCTATCTGTAAGCTTTAGCTTAGAAGTTAGCTCTAGAGTAATAAGTGCTATATGTTTATTAAAAACTATGTAAATCCTTAGTAACTTACTTATTATACTTATTACTTACATAGTTACTTTTACCTTTAAGTGCTAATTCTCTAGCTAGCTAACTTAAGTTTTAATAAGCTTTTTAGTTTTTACACTTTTAAGCTTATAGTTTTAAGGCCTTTAATTTAGTATATTACTTTACTACTTATCTAACTTTTAAAGTAAAAGCTTAAAAGCTTCTTTTATATTATAGATTTTACTTTACTTATTAAGAATTTTAAGAATTTTAAAGGCTTCTTTTTAAAAAATTAGCTTATTACTTTTATTTTTATAAAAGTATGTCTTATTAAAAGCTACATTTTTTATAGTAATTACTTAGTTAAGTAATAAAACCTATATTTTATAGATATTTAAGGCTCTGTAGCCTACAAGATATTCTATGTAGCCCTATAAAGTTACTTTAAAGCTTTGCTTCTAACGCCTAGCTACTTACTCTTTGTTAAGTAAGTAAGCATAATAGCTATATATGTAGGTCCTGCTCTAATTAGGTTTTAAATTAGCTATAGCACTTCTTACTTACTTTAGCTTATAGTATCTAAAGTAGTTAGTAAACTACACGTCGAAGACTTTATTTAGTAAGCATAGGTTATGTGTGTGCAACAGGCTTATATTGTACAGCTATGTTGCTGCGTCTACTACTTCTAGCTAGAGCTTCTTAGAGAGTCCTGCGCTGCTTTTTATTTTAATAGACTTTATAATTATCTTTTATTTAGCTCTTTCTGCAGCTTTATTTAGCTTATAAGTGTATAGTAAAAAGCTTTTAATATTAATGCTAAACTTCTTTGCTTAAAGCTTATACTTTAACTTTTTATGCTAAGAGAGCGTAGTAGTGTTATTATTTTACTATATTTTACTAATCTAGAGCTTATATTAATTAAACACTATGCTTTTAAAGTTTTTTATTACTTTTTAGATTTCTAAAAGTGTTTTTACCTAAAAAAAAGTATAAAAAGATTTTACTACTGTATTTGTCTTTAATAATTATTATTTATAAAGCTCTGCTGCGCTCTAATAGCATATTAAACATGTCCTATGCAATTCTTTAGAATAGGCAGAGAGCTTGCTCTTTTAGTCTTTTTAATATAACCTGCTTAGCGTGTGTTATTGCGCAGTGCTTATAGTGTACTTACTTTATACTTATTATTTATATGTTCTTTGCGCTTTTAACTAGAGCCTATAAAGCTTTAAAGCCTAGGTGTTCTACACGCGTATACTAGAGCTCTTCTAAGTCTAAGTGTAGAAATGTAGTTTATAAGTATTAGTAATTTAAAAGTACACTTTACACTAGTAGGTAAAAAAAAAACAGCTTTATATTTAATAAATGTAAAGTTATGTTCTTAGTAAAGTATTATAAATACTTTATTTTTTTCTAGCGTGCCTATACGCAGTGTATAGTTAAGTTTTAAATACTATAGTCCTTTTTCTCTTAAATAAGCTTCTAAGATAATATTAACATAAAATTCTTTTACTATAACTACTTTCTATAGTGTAAGATCTTTTATACACTCTTTTTATACTTTATTTAACACCTTTTTAAGCTTTCTAGTTCCTGTTTTCTAGATTAGAAACAACTAGGTAATAGCTTTTACTATGTGTAAACTTTAAGCTTTTTTAAATAACTTAAGTATAAGTAGCTTTATACTATTTACTAAGTGCATAGCACTTCTATTGTCTAGAATTATACTTATAAAGAGTAAGTAAGTGTTAAAATTTATAGTTATATGCATCTCTAGTTTTACTAAAAGTGCTAAGTTAATAAGTGCAGTAATAATACTTTTTAAAAATGCTAGCTTATCTAATTTTTTAATAGCTTTTAGAGCAGAGAAGGCTCTGTCTAGAATTATGTAGCCTTTTTTAAGTAGTATAGCCTTTACTTCTTTATACTGCGCCTACTTAAGCCTCTTAAGAATCTTCTAATATGCAGTTTTACTAAGCTTCTTTAGCTTTCTAGTAACTACTAATATAAGGTTTCTGCAGTCTACTGCTTTTTATAAATAAAAGGAATACCCTAGAGCTCTGCATAGGCATAGGTAGCCTAATTAGGCTAAAATAAATTAGGCTAAATTATTATCTAATTATCTACTAAGCATTATAAATATACTTATACTTTAGTTACTTACACGCAGGGAGTGCTTCTAGAGCATTGTTAAGAAGATCTTACTAATTTTCTAGATTGTTAGAGGTTCCTTACTAAGTGCGCTAGCCTTTATAACCCTCTAGTGCATAAAGCGCGCCTAGTCTAGTGCAAGCTTTAGAGCTAGGGCATCTAGGAAGTCTTGTGCAGCTAGCTAGCCTTCTACATTAAGAATCTTATAGGTTCTTACCTTAGTATATAAAAAGTGCTACTGCTAGTACTAAGCTTTTAGAGTTATAGTGCTATGCTTTGCTTTAGTAAGGTAAGCTTTATACTCTACTTATATAAAATTCTTTATACTTATGTTTATTAGTGCTAGCTCTTATTTTAAGGCTTATATAAGTGCTTATAAAGTAGATTAGTTCTTTAATATAAGCTACATTATTATAAGTTTTAGAAGCTTTAGTGCAACAGTTGCATTAACCTAGTTCTAGATTGTCTAAAGACATGTTACATAAAAAGCCTAGTTGCTTAAGCAAGCTTAGTACTTAGTAATATTAGTCTAGTACTATATATTAGCCTTCTCTAGTAAGTTCTTAGCAGTAATTACTCTAAGTGTAGGCATCTTTAGAGCGCTGTCTATAGGATTTAGAGCGTCTAGTCTATTTAAATTAATTATGTCCTATAGGTTTTTGCTAAGAGCATAGAACTAGAGCTAAATAAACTAGAGAGGCTAGCTTGCGTGGTCCTTAAGCTAGTATGCTCCTGTTAGGAGAGGAGCATCTTAATTAGCTATAACATAGGCTTTAGAGGTAATAAAGATATATAAAGATAAAAAATAAAGCTTCTAAACAGCTTTTGCTAGCGCTATAGTTATATAAAAAGAATTATCCTAGGTTCTTAAAGCGCTAGGCCTATAACTGTAGAGGATAAAATAGCCTAGCAGTAGCTGTTTAGAAGATTAGATAAAGTAACTCTGCTATCTAAGAGAGCTAAGGGCTCTCCTTATATACACTAAGCTTCGGAACATAATATCTCCAGATCCCGAGCTGCGTCCCAGGCTCTAAGCCCCAGTCCCAGGCTCTAAGCCCCAGCCAAGGCTCTTAGTATACGCGACATATAGTATTTAAGATAAAGACATATATAACTTTAATAAGTTAAGCTTTATAATAAGCTAGATATTAACTAAAGTAGTTATTATAGCTTTAAAAAAATAAAAACAGCTAAATGTAATATAGTAAAGTAATAAAAAGTAAATAATAGTTATTTAAGGCATTAATATAATAAAGTAGACTATTTTACTTTTTATTATTTTTAAAGGCTGCTATTACTTCTTTACTTAGTATAAAAAATTTTTTACTTTAAAACTAGGTTATTATAGTTTCTAAAAATAGATAGATAATAAATAAGCTTAAGCTGTAGTAGTTAAAGCACTTTAATAAGCATATAAAAAAAAGTTATAAGTGCTTATTAGCTTTTTATTATTAATAGCTATAAAAGCTATAACTTACTTAATTTTTAGTAGTACTATAAAAAAAATAAAATTATTACTATTTATATGCTTTTACACTTATTATACTTTTTATAGCTTCTTAATATAAGTTATTTTACTTTTTTAAAAAAGTGTATAAGCGCTAAGCTAAAAATTTTATGTATAACTAAATTACTTATATTATAAAACTTAGGTTTCTACTATGCTTTATATATGCCTATAATATAGTAATTATTTTTAGTAATATCTAAAAAGGGGTTTAAAGCGCTAGTTTAGTTCTATTTAACTTAGAATAAGTTAAAATAGCCCTTAATATCTAGTTATATACTTTATTACTACTACTACTTATTAATAATAAGCCCTAGCAGTTGTAAACCTTTAGTAATACTTTTAAATTTAAGTTATAATTAATACTTATAAAAGTAAAAATTTAAAGGCATATAAATAGCTTACTAATGTTTATAGTAAAGGCTTTTAAAAAAGTTTTAAAAGGGGCAGCAATTATTACGCATAAGCTAGTGTTAGTGTAAAAGAAGATTATAAAGCTTTAAGTAGTAAATAAAGCTACTACATAACATAAATTACATTAAAAAAAAGCAAATTTAGGCAAAAAAAACTTTAATAGTTAAAAATAAGGCTTGTCTAACTACTTTAAAGAAGTTTAAAGCGTGTAGTAATAGAAAGAAGCTAAAGACATAAGTGTGCGCTAAAGAAAGTAAGCTAAGTTAAAAGTAATATAGGCAGTGTAATTAGACTAGGCATAACTTACATATATGTAAAAAAGTAGTAGAAGTAGACTTTAAATAATATCTTATAGTATATTGCTTTATATAGGGCTAAAGTAGGCTGTTTTGCGCTAGAATAGGGTGGTTTTAGTAGGGGCTTAGCAAAAGTGGCCGGCTAACCTGTGTGGCCGGCCAACCTGTTAGGTACGTTAGTAGCTAATATAAAAGAAATATAATAAAAACTTATAGTATAAAACAGCCTCTACCTATAAAAATATTAATTATTACACATGTTAGACCTTATTAGTTTAGGAGGAACTAAGTAAGTAGCCTAAGTGCTATAATTAAAGCAGCTGCTGCTTCTACTATTTCTAGTAAAAAGCTACATGCAAGGAGGACAATATACTAACTTATTACTTAGTAGAGGACTATAAGTGCAAGGTAGCTAACTGCTGCGTTAAAGAACACTTACTTTATAAAAAAAAAAATTTTTAATAAAAAATTTTATAACTTATAGAAAAACATTAACTCTTACTTAGTAGATAATAAAAAAGAAATATTTTATAACATAAAAGCTGTGAAGCTATGTAAGGCACTAGAGACATGAGGAACTGCATTGTATTGCTAAAGGAGGGCAACTACGGGTTTATATAGTACTAGATGAACCCATCATGTGACTTAAGGCCACCAATAGCTCTAGGCTGCAGCAGGTGGCATTGCTAGGCAGCAGTACGCCAAAGGAGTGTTGGTGGCTAGCGCATGGAGAGCTCCGTAACTGCAAACAAAAGCACTAGTAGTAGTAAGACAAGCTAAAGAATAGAGTCTAATAACTACCTTTATGTTTAAAGGATAAACAGGACTAGCTCTTATTAACAGCAGATGCACTTTTACAGCAATAGATGTAACTTAGGTAGAAAAGCAAAGCATTCTATTCTAAATTAAAAAAAAGCCTGTTTAAGGTAACCCTTACTAACACTTTGTCCTTAGAGTACAGCAGAGGATAGATTAACCTAGAAACATATAAAGAAGACTTAGAAACACTAAACATAAAAGATTAAAAGTCTATAAGTATACTACTATTAGAAGACAAGTATAATATAATTTTAGGCTATAACTAGCTTAAAAAACATAACCTAGCTATTAATTAAAAAATAATAACTATTAAAAACTCTAAAGACTATACATGCATAACATAGTTAGCATGCTATAATAACTTATGCATAATCTATAAATAAGCTAAACAGAGCAGCAGTTACTACCTAAAGAAATAAAAACTTTAGAAATTCCCTTACTAAGAGCTAAAAGCTAGAGTAGTAAGAGTAATAAAAAAAAACTAAAAAAAGTCTCCTATAAAAAACTTAAAGTAAATAAAGATGTAAAATAAGTTAGCATTTACAGAATCTAGAAAGGACATGCTATTCTAACTAAATATAAGGATTACAGAGACACGTTTAAGACGCTAGAGGACCTAGAAGAACTACCTCTACACTAACTATAGGACTACGCTATAAACTTAGTAAAGGATTCTAACCTAAAGACCTATAAGCTCTGCCTCTTAATAAGGATGTAAAAGAAAGCCTTGCAGAAATATATTAACTAAATGTTAGTATAAGGCTATATCTAAGAAAGCTACTGCCTAGTAGCTTTAGCAGTAGTCTTTGTTAAAAAAAAAAAAGGGAAAAATTAAAGTTTACTAGAACTACTAAACTTTAAATAATAACATAATCTAAAATTAGTTTCCTCTTTTAATTATATAAAACATAATAAACTAACTAAAAGAAACTAAGTATTTTACAAAGTTTAATATATAAGACAGATTTAATAAAACATAAATAAAAAAAGAAAATAAATAGCTAATACCCTTTTGCACTCTATAAGGCTTATATAAGCTATGAGTAATGCTGTTTAGGTTAACAAATGCCTCTGTAACATTCTAAAGGATTATTAACACAGCTTTAAACCTATACCTGAATGTCTTTATACTAGTGTACCTAGATAACGTCCTTATCTACTTAAGGGACAGCCTAGAAGACTACATATAAAAGATATGAAAAGTTTTAAATAAACTATAAAAATATAAACTCTATCTTTAATTATCTAAATATAAATTCTATATTATAGAAACAGAGTACCTAAGATTTATAATTAATAGTAATAAAATTAAGATAAACCTAGCTAAAATATAGAAAGTCTTAGAATAGCCTAAACTTATAATAGTTAAAGAAGTTAAGAGATTTCTAGGACTATCTAGATATATTAGACAAATAATTAAAAACTACTCTAAGATTACTCTACTACTAACTCACATAACTATAAAAGAATAAGTAATTACAAAATTTATTTAGACCCTATAAATAAATAATGCCTTTATAGCATTAAAATAGGCTGTAACTATTAAACTAGTACTACAAATGTACAACTTAAGGCTAGATATAAAAGTCTACACAGACGCGTTCTTAAAAGCAAGTAGTGCAGCCCTTTATTAAAAACAGGACAACAGAAAATAGCATCTAGTAGCATACTACTTAGCAAAGTTTTTAGGACCTAAAGCAGACTATAGCATACTTAATAAAGAATTAAAAGTAATACTAAACGCAGTACAAGTCTAGGCAACAGAGTTGCATAAAATAAGAAAATGTTTTAACTATAACAGACTATGCTAATTTAGTTACGTTTCTAACAATAAAGAAGCTCTCTCTAATGCATGTATAATAAGCAATAGAACTTGCCTAGTTTAACTGCATTATTAAGTATGTCCCTAGAGCTTAAAATTAGTAGGCTAACACTCTTAGCTAAAAACCTAACTATTTTAATAAAGAAAACAAAAGAACTAAAAGGTTTACCTTTTTTAAGAAAATAAAAGAAGGACTAATATATAACAGGCTTTAGCCTATAGAAGAATTCTACAAGCTTACTATAATAAAGTAAGGATGAAAAAACCTAATCTATAAATATTATAAATCCTTAATGTTTAAACACCTAGGGATTAGCACTCTATAAAAGAAATTAAAGACAGCTATACTTTAACTAATACCTAAGATAAAGCAACTGTGCATAGAGGTGCTTAGGAAATGTAACACATGCAATAGAAATAACCTTTAAAGGCATAAACATATAGATATCTCTAACTTATTAAAGACTCTAAGTAGCTATAAATAATAATAACTATAAATTTTATAACTAGACTTCCTCTATTAAAAGAACCTAGTATAGAATAAGTGTGTAACATAATAACTATAGCTTTAAACAAAACTACAAAATTTTTACACATATAGCTATTAGAAAAGACTATAACAGCTAAGAAGTTTATATATAAACTTAAACAAAATATAATCTTAGTACATAGATGTTCTAAGATTATTGTCTCTAATAAGAATAAACTATTTACTAGCAAATTCTAGAAAGCTGCTATAAGACATCTTAGCGTAACATATAAACTATTTATAGCATATTATCTGCAAATAGACAGTTAGACTAAATAAATAAATGCTAAAGTAGAAAGGTACTTAAGATAGTACATATTACATAGTTAGAACAACTAGGCAGAATAGCTCCTAATAGCGCAACTTGCTATTAACACAGTAAAATCTACAATAACAAAAAAGACCTTATATAAAGCAAATTTTAGCTATTACTTTAATTATACACTTTATAGAAATTAACTTATAGACCTACTAGAGTTAATTAACTAACTGTTAAATTTATAAAATATACACTAAAAGTTAGTAATTAAAGCTAAATTTAGTTAAAAGATAATAGAATAATACGCAAATTAAATATAAAAACGTAGACTAGAAATCTATCTAAGAGACTATATATACTTTAAAACTAAGAACCTTAAAATACCTTAACTCTTAAGGAAGCTAGCAAAGAAAAGAATTAGACCTTATAAAGTCCTATAAACCTAAAGTAACAACTATAAGCTAAAGCTTCTCTTACATATAAGGATACACCTATAGTTCTATATTTTAAAGTTAGAAAAGGCACTTAAAGAAATCCTCTTATTAACATAGAAATAGAAATAAACAGAAATAGAATATAAAGTAGAACAGATTATTAGCAACTAAAGAAATAAAAAGAAATTTCTAGTAAAATAAATAAAATAGCTTACTAGTAAAAATACTTAGAAGCTAGCTAAGAACCTGTAGAATGCGCAGCAGCTAGTATAAGAGTACCTCTAGACTTGTCTAAAAGGAACTAGCTAGGCAATAAGGCATCTATCTTAAAAGGAACAGCCACATTATTATTAGATAGCAGTAGCCTTTAAAGACAAGTACTAGCAGAAAGAGGTTAGGGAGGCAATTAACTCTTTATAGTAGCCTTAAGAGCGGCTATCTTGTCTAGGGAAGAAAGGTCCCCCTCTAAATACCTTGTATAGTAAGCCTCTAACAGATCTAGTAATTTTTAGATATAATCCTATTTAGAATGCTTTTTTTTATTACCTCTATCTTTTTTTTTAATAAACGTGCTAGCTTCTTAGCTAGCTCCTTAGTAAGCTTCTAACTACAAACCCTTACTACCTTAGTAGTATAAAGAAGTTTCTCTCTCTTTTTCTTTAAACGCTTTTACATAGTGTTAGAAATAAAAGCATTACACCTATTATTATTTTTTACACACTCTACGCACCTGTCTAAGAAGAGGGTTAACACATAGAATAACTCTAAGGACTAGTAAGTGTTGCAGGGTCTTATCTTTGTCTAGTAAAGAGGTTTAAAACAGAGGGCAACATAGAAATAATAAAATAAATAAGACTAGCAAGCTATTTAGTATAAAAAAAGTAGATGTTATAAATGCCTTTTAGTAAGTAAGCACACACCTTATAAACAAACTCTTACTAACGCAGTTGTGTAAGCAGAGCGGCAAGGACGCTGCTAGGGGGGGGAGGCAGCGTGTTACAGTCTATAGTTAGACTAACGTAACTCCACTAGAGGTGCTCTACAATCTAGCTAAGTTAGGGCAGAGCTTGTCTACAGACTAGTTAGAAGACATAGAGGCAGCGCAGCTGCCTAAGATTACAGAAAAATGCATTATCTAGTAGGGATTAAAGCTAAGAAAATAAAACAAGTCTAAGTAAGCTAGATAAGCTGCCTTTAGTAAGCTTATCTAAACTTAGGCAACTTATTCTTAGCACCCCTAGACATGTATATAATTTTAACCTTAAACGACCTTTAGAAGGCGTGTTTAATGTTTAGTTTATTATTTAAGTACATCTTTACATAGACTAAGTAGCATTCTAGCTTTCTAAAGAGCTGCAATACTATTTGTATATCTTACAACATATATACCTCTAATCCTGTCTAACAGGACTGTTTAACCTAGCCTGTATACTGCTACAATAAGGGACAAACCACGATCCAGCTACCCTACTATCCTCCATCAGCCCATTAGCCTTTACGTAGGACTGTACACTCTACTGTTGGCCCCTCACTCCTGTCCTTACCCTAGGAATAATCTTAGCCCGAGTGCTTCCACGAAGCAAGGATTGTAACATATATATACCTCTGCTCCTATTTAACTAAACTATTTAACCTAGCGCCTTATACTGCTGTCAAGGGAAAACCACGTTAGGCTACTCTTCTAGCCTCTACTCCCTAAGTTTAACTAGTAGGCCTGTACACTCTACCTCTCTTACTCCTTGTCATTGCACCACCCTCTGGCCCGAGTACTTGTCGGACACTCTTGTCAAGTAAGGAACGTAACAAGAATTAGCTATATTAGCTATAAATGCTATTTAAAAGAAAAATCTTTACGCATATAGCCTAAGTATGTTCTTAATAATTACCTACTTTTTATTATTACTTAGCCTTTATAAGTTAGCTATAAAATTTGCTTATAAAAGTTATTTAGCGCCTTAGTTATTTACTATTTTTTTTAAGAGACTTTATATAGTTATAGCTGTAGCATGTTTCTTTAAAAGTTTTATGTCTTATTTAAAAGCTTAAAGTGTAAGCTATATCTAACATTCTTTTAGCACGTCTAAGTAGTGTTGTTAAGAATGCATTAGTGTAAGAAAAGTAGTTTAGTAGGGTCTTAGTAAAAGTAAGCAACTTAGGTGTGTAAGCAACTTGCCTGTGAAGTACGTTATGTCGGTTGGCTCACTCCTCTAGATGGCTACGCATCTGGTAGTGGGTCCCTTCTCTGTGTGGCTACGCACGCGGTAGGTGGTGGGCAGCTGTACGCTAAGCGTACAGCCTGTGACAAGGGTGAGCAGGCAAGAATCTTCTTATAATTGACTACTGCCCTCTCTCTTTGTACAAAGAAAGAGGGTTGTTAAGTACACATAGCCCCTAACGCACGGGCTAGATAGCCAACTGTTTCAGGCAACTTAATTCGGCCGTAGGCACGTACAAACAATATATATATACGTAAGGGTGTCGCTGCGTCGCTTACATTGGATCACGTGATAAGGCCACGTGATTCGTAATACCGCCTTTTGTCCTATTAGCCGCTGAGGTTGGCCCTAGCGTTCGCTTATGTCTCCAATGAGTTTCTCATAACAGGAGCCTACCTGCTGCCGAAACCGTTCCTTCTAGAACCGGCCAGGGAGCCTCCGCGCAGATCTACAGTCAACTCTTGATGGCGCGATACAAACAGGGAGCTAGGATTATATTATTATATTAAAATATTGTTATAGCAAAATAGTTACGTAAGCTAACTATCTAAGGTGCTCTAGACAGCCTGCTTAGATTTCTAAGCCTTTACTTTAGTATACAGCTGCTGTAGAGTCTTTATCTACTAAAAAGTTGTCCTATCTATATGTTCTTAATATAAAAGTAGTAGCTTAAGAGCCTGCTCTGCCTTAGCAAGGGTAGGTATCTGTATAGAAGCCTTTTTATCTTCTAATTTCTTTTTAACTATAGCTAGTAGCTAGCTATACCTTATAATAGCGTCTACTATATTAAAGTTAAATTAATTAGGCTTATTATTCTTATTAATAAGATTAAAGAAGTTCTTAAAACTTATAGTGTTCTAGATTCTGCTAGCGTGCTGTACCTGTTTATATAGCTTCTTTAGCTTCTACTAAGGCTGCTTCTCTAGATTAGGTAAACAGATTAGTTCTTATATAAGCTAGATTCTAGCTTAGTAGAAGCAGCAATAGACTACATTACTATAAAGGTTATTATACTAGGCTTAAGAGGCCTAGCATAGAGCATAGTAGAGGTTAACTTTAGTAGCTAGATTAGCGCCTTGCTTATAGCTAAAGACTATATAGTGTATCTACTACTTTTTATAGCAGTGCTTAAATTAACTAATTACGCCTTAATTAAGTAGCTAATAAATACTAGTAAAATTTACTAGTAGCTATTAAATTTAAATATTTAGTAAAAGTAGCATTAAATTAACTTCTAATATATAAGCGCTATAGTTGTCTATAAGTAGTAGAATAGTCCTAGTTCTAATCTACTAATAAAAGGCCTATAGCTAGTCCTTTATAACTATATAGTTTATCTACGCCTTTAGATTTAATAACTATTAGATGTCTAGAGCTTTAAGGTTAACACAACATAGAGCATGTAGCCTAGCTGCCTTTCTAATAGCCTAGAAAGTAAAGCGCTAGCTGCTAGTAAAGTTATAGCAGCATATAATTAATATCTAGCTTTTATCTTTTTTTCTACTAAGCTAAGGTTTAGTTAAGAGGCCTAATAATAGCACTTACTGCTAATATAGACCTGTCTTGTCTATATTAAATATATCCTCCTTTGTGTACTCTCTACACAGCGTTCTAATAGCCCTTATCTTCTGCTTAGCTTAGGCTAGCACAAAAGCAGCCTTACTGTGATGCTTATAGAGCTTAATATTATAACATTGCTTAAAGTTAGTAAGCTAGCCTACGTTAAACTCTAGTACAGAGAGGCTAACGTAATTAGGTATCTGCAGATAGATAGCCTTTGCTTTCTTAATAAGGATATTGCTAGAGACTCTGCTGCCAGAGCTTTTAAGGTGCTGCTGCCAGAGCTCTTAAGGTGCTGCTGCTAGTTAAAGAGGATAGCTTCTAGGATAGGCCACTATGCCTGCTGTTAAATTGCAGAGCACACTGCTGCTTATTAGTAATTGCTATACGTAGCATTTTCTTTTCTTAATATAACAATATTTAATTAAAAAGCCTATACTATAGTAAGTATTGCAAATTGTAAATTTCTAGTAGGAAATTAATTTAGGAGCTAAAACAATATCGCTATGTTAAGTTATTGTTATATCGCGCATCGCGCCATCGAGAGTTGACTGTACTTTGTGTGCGTACAGTTCGTTCATACACGCTAAAAACTCGCTTGAGCAGCCAAGCGTTAGAAATTAAAAGCAGAAAGTGTTGCGTTAGCTTTTAACTTTTTTGTATCTAGCTTAACTTTTTTATGTCTAGCTTAACTTTTGTATATGTAAGGTTATCTTTTAGCTACAAAGCTAGTATGTAAAAGGTAATAGCCCTGCAACAGAAGCAAGGGACGCAAATAGCAGCGTAGGTACATTTTAATTATAAATTAGGAGCATATCTAGCGCATTCTAGAATATAATTGCAATAAGCCTTTTTGTATCTAGAAACTTAACAATTTATATCTTTAATGTCTCCTAATACTGTACCTTCTCTTATGCCTTCTTTTACAGAAGTTATCTAGCAATACTACTGCCTAGTTAAGCAAGCTTAAACCTTAGTTAACAATCTTGCTATTAATACACAGGACCTTATTATTAAGGACAAGGACAAGGCCCTTGCTAAAGAGCGTAGCTATCCCTTACTAGAGGTTAAGCCTATAGGCCCTAATGTACAGGTAAGTAAGCTCTAAGATACATTTATTATTTATTTAAAATGTACTTTAAGTGTATTATAGGAGGAAGACAATGTATAGCTAGCACTTACTAAGAGCGTTAACCTTATTGTTGCCTGTAAGATAGACAGTAGCTAGATCCTACCTAAATACCCCTATACACATCTAGATAGGTACGCTTATGTACTTAATTACAATAACTCTACTTAGTAGTAAGCTATATTAATGTTAAAGGTACTTACAGTAGCTAATTTTTTAAGGATACTTTAAGAATTTATTACTAATATATTGTTATTATATTAGAGTTACTAATTCTTGTGCTAAGTTGTCTTACTGTTCCGCCTAGTCTACTTACCCTACCTTAGGTGTAATGCCCTCTGTGCTGAATATCAGTGCACAGGATTCTGTGGCTGCGAATACCTACATCTAGACCTATCTAACATGCAATATGAATGGATTTTAGATTTAATGTGGGCTTGTTACGCAGAGCTCTGTACAATTAATAATATATTAGAAACAGATTTAAAGAGGTGTAAATCTATAGTAATTTTCTAGGGGGCATAAACTAGGTTTAACATACATAAAGCCTATAATTTATAGGTAGAGAGCTGTAAGCTTATAATTAAGCAGCTAAGATTTCTAGTAAGCCTACTTTTAGATATATTTCTATAACGCTTTTGTTACATTTAGCACAGGTTTCTAATATATCTAGGACCTAAATAGCAGATTAACTCCCTACTTAGCCTACAAGAACTATTGCGCAGCTTTAGAAGAGTGTAGCAAGCACTTCTATAAGTAGCTTCTGCCTAATACCTTTAATAAGCCTCTTTTAGAAAGGTTAGTGCGTAGTGTTAAGGTACCTTAAGAGGCACCTAAATACTATAGTGTTGTTAAGCTAAGCATCTTAAAGCGCTAAATGTGCAGTAAGTCTATTTAAAGAACAGCTATATATCTATTCTAAATTAACTTTTAATGTATCTAGGTATTAACTATCTACAAGGCTAAGGAAACATAGTCTAATATAACAGCTGTGCCCTTTGTTTCTACTTTATTGTCTTTAATAACTAGATTAACAAGCTAATTACAATATTTGTTTTATTTAAGACACATATTAGTTGCCCTCCTCCTTCTAGTTGTGCTCTAGAGGATGTTGTTAATTATTTAGTTAGAGTAATAGCTAACTACGTTACACCTAACATAATGCTTAGTAAGTAAAAACATTCTATATATATTTAAAATGTATTTAGAACTAAACCTACTGCTACAGCCTAGTTCTTGTAGAGCCTAATGCTTTATTAATTCTGTAATAACTACTATGCAGCTACCCTTCTTTAGATTTACTAGTCTTTTGTAAATAAAGATTAAATTAGGCGTCTTCTATACTAAGAACGCCTACTTGCCTATCCCTAAGGCAAGACCACCTGTGGTGTACTAGCTAAGTATTATTAGCAGCGTTTCTTGCTAGTAGAAGAGGTAAGTATATTTTATAAATACATTTAAAATGCATTTCTAATATATCTAGCGCTATATCTAAAGCTACTATAATAATACTAATAGGGTTATAATTATCTGTTGCTATAAGCAGCAGATTAAGCTTTTACTCTAATAGAAGTCCTTTAAGATTAATATGTTTTTTAAACATATTTATAACACCGCCTTTAATAAGATTATTGCTGTATTATAAAGTAAGAAGTATAAGAAGAGTAAGTTACAGATTTATATACATTCTAGATATATTGTTAATGTATCTAGATGTTCTATATTTTTATATTATTACTAATAGCGCTAGGCGTGTTACTTATTAGTGTATAATAGCGCGTATTAATAAGCTTGTCTTTAAGATAACAAATAAACAACTCTACTTCTAATACTTACATAGCAAAGGCTTAATAGCCTTAGTTGCTAATATAGATAGAAAGCAACTAGCTAGTAAGTAGATATAAAATGCATTCTGTATTATGCTAAAACTAATAAGAATAGATACTAATTATATGCAAGTATTGCGCATTAGCTTTAGTCTATTAATCTGTACAGCTGTAATTAGAGGTGGCAAGTAAGGCAACTTTTTATCTTCTGCTGCGTCTACTTTAGGCGTAGTATTAAGAGAGCTGCTAGGCCTAGATAGACTTGCTACTTTATTTATACCTAAATAGTTACTATACTAGAGGCATTAGCTACTAAATATTACTAGATCCTAGATCTACTAATTAGTATGTTTTAAGAATTTATTTATTATGCATTTTATAATGTTGCTAATTATATCCTAGAGAATAAATGCAATTTAATCTAGCAGTAGGCCTACTATAAAAAACACTTTATAATTGCTGCTAGATTAAATCTAAATCTTTCTAATATTCCTACTTCTAACTTCCTTTAACAACGCCTGCACACTAATAGCGTTAAGCAGACAGCAAATGCGTTCTATGCTTATAGAACCTAGCAGCATCTTCTGCCTACAGTTTTTAGGTATGTTCTACTTGTTATTACATTCTAATTTAATTTAAAATACATACTAATTACATTCTAATTAGGGCCTAGTCTATAGATTAACATATTATAGAGAAGTGTACTGCCTAGGACAAAGGTGTATCCCACACCTACTGTAATTGCTTAATAAATAAGCAGTATAAGGAGCATATGCTTTGTAAAAGTAAGCAAGCTTTTAAAATGTATTTAAAATTAATTCTTAATACATTCTAAAGTGTGTTGCAGCGTAAGGGATTATAAAAATAAAAGAAATTAATCTTACAAAGGAAAGTAAAGACTAGGTGCTGTTTACTGCTACCTTAAGCAGTAATATACCTAGTAGTGCTTGCTGTAGTTAGCTAGCTAAATAAAGCTTTTAGGCACTAATTAAGTCTTATAGAGTGTTTGTCTTGTCTGCTAAGTTGCTGTCTTGCGTTCTAAAATTAACAAGGTATGTTTAGATACATATTAGATACATATTAGATACATTGCTTACCTACTCTAAATCTACCCTATCTCTATGTGTCCCTTCTCTAGAGAAGCAGTAGAATACAACTAAATTACATTCTAAATGCATTACTAACCCTATTACTAGCTTAACTAGTTTACCTTTAAAGCTACACCACATCCTATTACAAGGGTCACTTCTAAGGCTACTAACTGTAGTAGATAAATAGGATATACAGCAGTTTAAGCTTAAAAAACACTAAATAGAGCTCCTAGCTCTTAAGATCTAATACAAGAAGCGTTATCTAGCAATAAGCTTAGCTATAAAGGACTTAGATGTAGATAACAAAAGTAGATATAAGTAGCTAGATAGATTATAAACGCATCTATAATATATTCTTAATTATGTTTAGCATTATAATATACACCTACGCTTTCTATTTTATACCTATTAGTATTATTCTTAACATAATTATTATTAGATTTAAAGATAAAGTAGTTAAGTAGACATTAACTATACAAATAACTACTTTTAGGACCTTTAAAAAATACTTTTAAGACATTAAGTAATATAAATTAGTTTTAATATTATATTAATTTTAGCCTTTAAGTAGTTTACTTTTTAAACATTAAAAACAAAGTATTATATTTAAATTGCTTTTTAGGTTAGAGAAAGCTATTAGCTTTAGAATTATATTTTAATAAAACGCCTAAGTTAATGTAGGGGTATTGTATCTGTAATAAATCTACCTCTTGTAAAAGCAGCCTTAGCTGCTTAAAAAATCCTCTAGATTATATCTAAATAAAATCTTTATCTTTAAAAAGTAGCTTAAGCTGCTTAAAAAAGAAACTCTAAGTAATGTATCTAAATTAAATTTCTATAGCTCCTTTTATGTATATCTAGTAATTGTATCTAGAACTACTCCTTATCTGCTTAAATGTGCCTACGCAGGATACCCTTATGAGTTAGGCCTGTATACTAGTTAGCGGGTACATCCTACTTAGGGAAGTAGTTACAGCTAGCACAGGCCCTATTAAAAGTGCATTCTAGATATAATTAGAATACATAACCTAAAATTTAGGGAATTATATCTTAAATAGAAAACACTTACGCTTATAAGCCCTACGCGTGTTAGTCACCTTGCCACAGTTTACGCACAGAGATTTGTAACTATTATTATAGACAGAAATAATGCAAAGTAGGGCTAAGATATTAGGTAACTAGGATATAATTAGTATTTAAACTTAAGTAATGTATCTAGAATATATCTACATACTTTAAAGGTTTTACCTAGAATTATAGGCATCTTTACACCTTTAGCAACGTAGATTGTGAACAGGTTGTTAGAAGACTAAGACTTTTAGATATATTTTATATATAATATCTAAATAATACTTACTTTAGAATTGTTATAGCAAATAACACAGCTAACTTTGTAGTTAAACACCTAAAAAGGTAAGTGTAAATACATTTAAAATATAAATCTAAAAATTATATCTAGAACTAACTTACTTTACTATCTTTAACCTTTATGTCTTTATTTAGATTATAGTTATTGTCCTCTAAGTTAACCTTTCTTTTATGCTAGATATAATTAAAATATAATTTAAAGAATGTATCTAAAAAGTATCTTACCTTAGTTATACTACTTTTAGCTGCCTTAACTACCTTCTTCTTAGCAGCAACTTGCTTCTTCTTTACGCAGGCATCTATATAGATCTCTTTCTAAGTTTTTAGCAGCTAGATATAATTAGTGCTATTCTAGTAATGTATCTTATAAGTAGCAAAACGTACAGGATCTTAACGCAAAGCAAGCCTAGCATTCTTGTTACTATTCTTTGCTGCCTGTTAAATAGTCTCTATAATTGCCTTATACATATCTAGATATAATTAGAATGCATAACTAAAATTTAAGAATTATATCTAAAATGTATACCTTTAATAATCTAAAGTTTAGCTACTTTCTTCTGTCCTTTAGCTTAATTTCTAATAATTAGCAGGGCATGTGCTTTGCAAACATGCTTAGGTAGACTAGAATAACTAGAGATAAAGTGCTAAATATAATTAAAATACATTACTTAAGGTAAGAATTATATCTAGAGTTAATTCTTACTTACCCTATAATTGTTAACCTAGCACTAACACTTAGCATATAGAGAATTAAAGCTTTAGATAACTTAAGTAGCTACACTACTTTTCTTACTTTTAATAAAGAGTTGCATCTCTTTATTCTAAACACTATTCTAGATAATATTAAGTATAAACTTAAATTAAAGAATTGTATTCTAAATGTACTTATATGTACTGTCTTTTGCACCTAATCTAGAACACAACGCAGCAAATAATAGAGTGTACAATAATTAATGTAGAATTGCTGCAGATACAATTAGGATACAATATCTAGGCTCTTACTTTTTAGTAGGGCGCTACCTAAAAGTGAGTGAGCTAAATAATAAGAGGAATAGGACTTACGCAAGTACTTAGGCTGCTGTAGGGGTTTAAGGATTCTATTTAGATAGAAATAGCGCTTAATTTAGAGAGTTTTTAGAGAGTTTTAAGGCTGCGACCTGACGTAGTGGTGGGTGCTGTTTGGAGGAAGTTTTCCCGTGTCGCGCGAGCTTTTGGATACATTGGCCGAAATTTAGCCGACAAGCGAGATTTTAGCGTGTATGACCGAGCTGCAACCTCGCTGCGATCGATTGATAGTAGTCCTGCGTATCGACAACTTTGGCTGTGCCTCAACACCATAGTAGAGACGCGGATCCGACGACAAGCCTAGTAGTCAGCTCTAATCGGTGGCCATCCGATCAGCTTCAAACGAAGTGTATCCCATCTAGGCTTGCTCTTTTTCGTGAGTTCCATAAGTAGTGCTCTAATCAATATAGAAATGAAATGTTTCTCTTCTCTTGGCCTAGTCATATGTAACAGGGACCATATGTAACAGGGGCATCGGATGACCCTAAGGGTGCCCTGGGAGATGGTCATGGTGGGCAGATACAGCACCACCACGACAAGGAATAGGCGCCTGCGAAACATCACCGAAACGCTGGCGCAACAAAGGTCGCCTTAGATAAGAGACTCCCTCCGTAGACAGAGGGCAGAGTTCAGTCTTGACGCTCCCTCGGTGATTGCTACGCTGCTATTACATTCCCTTTTTTACATCATACTTGATTTCCATTAAAGACAGGCGCGTATGGCATCTGCCTTCCAATAGCCTCGATGATCACAGCTATTCTTCGATGTCTGGATCACCAGGAGACTTGTTGGCATTCATCTCAGCCACAAATTTCCTCCATAGTCTAGGCCTAACATGGACCTTAAGCCATTTTACATCCTCCGGATGCTCCCTCATGTAATCCATTTCAGAAACCAGAAGATTTTCCTCATAAGAAAGTCTTGATTTTACAAGCTTAGGTATCGGAAGTTCTGGCTTCTCACGTTTCGATGGCTGCCAAGTAAAAGGAACATCTTCTTTAAGCTTAGCCTGGATCTCTTGGTCCCTTGCTAGTTGTGGTAGTGGTTTTCTATGCGGCTAGTGTTAGCTTAACAGGGTTATCGGCTTGAACAGAGTCTTACAGAGTCTCTCCCGTCCACTCATAGAACAGAACAGGCACATCATCATCATTCTGAGATTCACCATAATCTACTAGGAAGAAGCAACGTCGGTTGTTAAAGGCAAATTGACAATTGTACGACGCCCAGCGGAATTTCGGAACACTGAAATCACAGTTCCAGTGGTGCTGGCATATACGGTTCAATATTGAAAACGTTCGCTCAAAACTGTCATTTCCTGGGACCAAGTGGGTTAAGGTTTGGACCAGTATCCGGACTGGTGGCTCCGGGGACCTTTCAGTCTTGCTTGCCGTTTCCATTGTGATGAGGACCGTGCTTCGTACTGTAAGTAGCAGTGTCAGGAACCAAGCTGAGGGTTGTGACAAATAAGAAGAAATTAGGACCCTGGGGTGACAATAGGACTGTACAAAATGCCACACAGTGGCTATCCGGCGATGATGGTGGTGGGAGAGAGAGAGAGAGAACATACGCCACCTAGGTGCCCGCTAAGGCCTGCAAGCTGAGCTAAGTACAGATAATCTATTGTGTGCGTTAATCCGTGCAATGTCTTGGCATTCACGTCGCGTCTTTTCTGCCTCACTAAATCTATAAGAACTTTAATAAAGCAACAATTTGCCCCTATCTATGCCTAAATATCTGTTATTTTAGTTAGATCTTAAAGCTGTATGTACTTCCTAATTAAGAAATAATAAAGCTAAATTTTAAAAGTTTAAAATAGCCCTTAGTAAATAATTTCTAGCTAAAAAGCTATAGCTAGAGCAGCCACGCGTTTAAGTACTAGTGCTACCTGTTAACTGTTAACTAGAGCCCTTGCTGCAGCAGCCTCTAAAGCACTTTTTAGAGGTTAAAAAGCTAGTAGATTAAATAAGCAGACAAGGAGAAAAGTTACCTTTATAAATAAGCAGCGCGCTGCTGCTCTAACAGCTGCTATTAAAATACTATTATTACTACTATTAGTAGTAGAGCTAAAGTGTTAACTATTACCTTAGCAGCAATTATCCCCACCTTCTAAAGAGCCTAACTATAAGATAGATATAAAGTATATTCTGTGCGTAAATAAGAACTAGGTAGTTAATAACAGTAATAACTACTAGCAGCTAGTCTTCTCTATGTTGTTTATAAAAGATAAAGTAAACTTAGTGCTTACTAATGCAGCTTTTATAATTAATAAGTAAAAAGTTACTTAGCTTAGTTACTTAGTAAGCTATTAAGCTAAGCACTTTAAATCTACTTAGTAGCATATTACTTTAGCTAACTTTAGTTTTATAGAGGGCACTTACTTACTTAAAGTAGTTAATTACTATGTTAAGCGCTTTACTAAGAAAATTAATAAAGTAAATTTTAAAGTAAAGCTTTATGTTAAAGTTAAAGCTTTATAAAGGGCATTTTTATGTAAGTAATTAGCTAATAAGCTATTATTAGATCTAAATACTACACTAATAATACTAAGTAGCTGTTATACCTAGCAGCTGCTGCGTAAAGCTAGGACAGTAGAGTAAGTAAAGAAGATATCTAAAGTAATAGACTACTACTTAGCAATTACACATACATAGAAGTGCTAGACAGAGCTTTATAATAACTATAAGAAGTAGTGCTATATCTACCTAGACTAATCTTACTATGCTATTAAACTAGTTAACTTTAAAGCATAAAGAAGGTCTATAGTTATAGAAAAGTCTTCTGTTATAGTACCTAGTTATTAGATTATTAGAGCGCTATAGTAAAAAAGTAATAAGCTTTAGGTAAACCTTTACATATAAAAAAATAAAAATAAAAAGCTAAGCTTATTATTATTATTAAATAAGCTATTATTTAAGAAGCTAGTAAAGTAAATAAGCTAGTAGTAGTTACTTAACTAAATAGTAAGGATAAGTAATAAAAAAGCTACTTAAGTAAAGTAATAAAAGTTTTAATAGCTTTATCTCTAACAGCTTTAAGCGCAGGCTAGTATCTTTTTTATAGAAGCTGCTCTACTCTTTTACTACTAGTAGCTACATGCCTTACTAGTTATTACCTTAATAGCGCCTTAATTTTTAGGTTATTCTTTAAGTCTTATAATAAAAAGTAGTAAATAAAATACTTAAAAAATAGTAAAAAACTTTTTTAAGTAGTTAGTTAAGTAATAGCTAAAGAATAAAAAAAATCTTTACTTTTACATGTAAAAGGTAGCAACTAAAGAGCTATAGACTATAAAAGATCTCTATAAGATAAGTAGAGTTAAAGGTAACCTATATACTATTACTGTTACCTAGTTTAGGCTTAAAAATAGGCTTATTTACTATCTTTATAAAGATCTTTATTAGTTTAAGCTAATATATTATATAGCTAGCAGCCTGCTTAAGATAGGTAGTAGTAAGTAAGGTAGAACTAGTAGTAAAAATAATATAGCTAAATAATCTATTTAAATTTAAACTTTTTTACCTTTTTAAGCTTTTTTAGCTCTCTCCTTACACGCTCTAGCTCCTCCTGCTTAATATATAGCCCTTTTACTGTGTACTTAAAGTGCTTTTAAGTAAAATAGTTATATTTACTTTTTTAAATAGCTACCTTTAAAAAAGCACTAAAGTTACTACTAAAACACTTTTAAATATATAAATAGTTTTTTTTAATCTACACTTTAAGCACTATAAAAGTAAGCTTTATTAGATTATAGTTAGGCAAGTATAAAAGCAGATACCTTACTAAATACCTACTAGCCTTAATAATTTATGTTACTTTATTATTTATATAAATTATAATATTATCTAGAATAATTACTAGGTGCTTCTTACTATACATAACTTAAAGTATAAAAATTAGACTCTTTTTAATTTACTTAAAAAACTGCTTTTAATTAAAGTAGCCTTTTTTTACAGCTGTATAAAAAAGATAGCTGTTAATTATATACATAAAAAAAATTAACTAAGTACTGCCTTAAGTAATATCTTAAGTATACTAAAAGACATAGCTAACTAGGCTATACACGTAGTGCTGCTAGCTAGTCTTTTTATTAAAAATTAACTTATTAAGAAATACTAGATCCTCTACTATAAAGTGTTTTATTAAGTTATAATATAAGTTATAAAGTTCTTTATTTTAATTAATAAAGAATGCTTAAAGTGTTTAGTAACTTAATTTATATTAAAAAAAAAACTAAGATATATTTAAGTAATTAATTTAAATGCTTTTTTTTACTTATAACTAGAGTGTAATCTTATTCTAGTATATTTACTTAAAGTAAATAAGCTTACTAAAAAAAGCATCTACATCTTTTTTACTAATTGCTAGTAGATAACTAAGCCTGCTTTAGATAGATGCTCTTACGCTGCTGTGCGTCTTTAAATTATCTATTATATTATATACTGCGCAGTTACTGCACCTTTTTTAATTAATAATTACTTATAGCTTTTATTTAAGTAGTAAAAAACAATATATATTAATACACATATAATTAGATAGGCTACAGGCGCTCACAGTAAGCGCTAGGGGTTGCTAAGTAGGTAGTAGGCAATAAGAGACTTTATAAGCTTAAAACATAGCTAGAAAGCTATTTTAAACATTAAAACCTAGACTTATTATTTCCTAAATAGGAAGTATGTATAGCGCCTAAATGTTTACTAAAATTAAAAGATGTTAGGTAGTTGTAGGGTTTTATAGGTAAAATTTTAAGTTCTTATACAAATTTAGTGGCAGAAAGCAAAGTTTAAGGTGTTGCCAAGACATTGCACAGATTAACGCACACAATAGATTACAACCTCCGTTCCCGGCGCGCCAAGAGCGCGTCCCTTTTCATTTAAGATTTCCATTTTCCCAGCCTATCCTTACTACAACTTTATTCTGAACTTAAATTCTAGTCTTATGTTTCTAATTTCCCTCTCTAGCAGCTTCTTTGTTCTAATCTAGCACCTTTAGTGTTTAAGAGCCTTTTCCTAATGGCTGACTGTTAGCTTAACAGCTAGTCTAATCCACTACCTTTAAATATGATTTTAAGAATTTAGGTCGCTATCTACGTACTCTCCGAAAGGTGAACCTTAGCTGGCTCGCTCTCCTTAGAAGTACGATAGATCTTTCCACCTTGACCCAGCTACCTCTCTCGGTTTCCGCCGTTGTGCCTCCCATCGTGGGCCTTCAAATATGAAGTGCCTTACAGTGTCGCTCGTTCTTCCATCGCATTCGCATGTGTCCGAGTCTGTCACTCCTAACTTTTCGAGAGAATAATTGAGACGGCTTCTTCCCGTTTGCAGTTGGCAGAGCGTCGCCTCTTCGCGATGCTTCCGCTTGTTGTAGGGAAGCTTCGTGTGGTTTCCTTCAACATGCCTTTCTTTGGTTATGTTGAGTTGAATCTGCACTTTGCTGATCCTCTTCTAGGGCTTTGCTATTAACAACTCTTCTACCTCTATAGACTCTGACGAAAGTCCGTCTGCGGCTTTCTTTGCTAGCTTGCTGGCTATTTCATCGCTTGTTACCCTCGCTCGGGCAGGAATCTATTGGAAGCGTATTTTTAGTCCTATTCAGACCCACATACCCGTTTTTCTCGCTTGACGCACGGGCTCACCTGGCGCACACTTTGCTCAGGAACACTAAAATTGTCACATAATACTAACTCTACTAATATAGACCTAATTTTAGAAGCGCTTGCAGCGTTAGAATCCCTAAAGTTTAGAAAAAAAGTTAATATTACTTAAGTAATAAAAAAATATAGTGTTAAATAATTAACACTATTACAAAGGTAGCATAGGGTCTAGGGCTCCTATATAGAGTAATATAAGAATTAACAACTTTTAAACAACTGTTAAAAGAGAGAGCTCTTAGAATACATTAAAAGACTATGTAAGTAAGGGCTACACTTTATAAAGAACATGCTACGCAACTTTACTACTAAAATAAGCAGTAAATAGGTAGGGAGCTTGTAGCTAAACTAGTTCTTTAAGTGTTACTAAGTTAACCTAGTATTAAAGTAGACTACTAGCATTAATAAGAGAAAAAGAGCTAATTCTGCCTTTAAATACGCACTATATTTTAATCTTCTAAAGTATAAAATTAAATAATATAATATCTAGCTAAAAGACATGTATAATATAAATAAAAAAGGCTTTTTAATTAAAGTGCTTTTAAAGATAAAGTAAATCTTCTTTTAGCAGAAGTATAAAGAGAGTAGGATTAAGTAGATAGTTTAGGACAGCAACTATAAGTAGATAACAATAATTACTTATATATACACTAACAGATCCTCTCTCTTTTTAGGCCTTATCTACTAGGTAGTTACAGGTAACATTTAAGACTTATAGCTTTAGAACTTTAATTCTAAGATACATAAAGCTTTTTTTACTTTATTTTTAAGTAAATAGACTAATAATAACTTTAAGCTTTTGTCACGATTGTGCACGAGTAAGGTTATAGAGCTTCACGGAGGTCTAGTTTAATTACTACGTGAGGTATTATAGTAGGTACAAGACGTTGTGTAAGGAACAGAAAGGTTTAGAAGGAAATTAGTAATTAAATACTTAGCTTAAAAGTCTAAGCACTTTAAGTATAAATTAAGCCTGTTCTAGGTTTAGTTAGTGTTAAAGTAGTTTATGCTTAAGTTTATGTCTATGTTATGTTATATTTATGTTAGACGTGCACTAATAATACTCTAGTACACGTCTAATATAGTTATGTCTAGGATCTAGGGAGGATACTGTGACAGTACCCCCCCTTTTATTAGAAAGGGAATCCTTTACATTAGTAGTTCTAGCATTAAGTTGTTTTTATTAGAGTATAGGTTTAGTTTAGATAAGTATTAGGCGTAAAATTAGGTTACTGTAGAGTTCTTTTATAAAGCTTTTATAGGTTCCTATAACAGTTTATTATATCTAGTTTATTTTATAAGGTATTTATAAATATGTTTTTTTTTGTTAAACTAGATTTATTTAATATCTTCTATAACATATTCTAGTTTATTATTTATAATAACAGGTTTAAGTAGCAAGTTTAGCTGTTTAAGTAGATAGTTAGATTTAGAGGCTACTTAGCGCAGCAATAATACGTGGAACACAGGGTGTATCTTTATGCTGTTAGGTAGGATTAATTAGTAAGCATACAATAAAACTATATAAGCTACTATAAAGAGGCTAAGGTTCTTCTAATTAAGTTTCTTTAATTATTAGTTTATTTAGATATTTCTAGCGTCTAGCTAGACCTTCTTGCCAGCTGCATACACAAGGGCAGAGGTTTAAAATTAGTTTATGTACTCTTGTTAAAAAGCTTAAGCCTATATAAGCTTTTTATAAACATATTTAGATATATTTTAGATCTTATTAATAAGTCTGTTTATGTCTATTACTTATATAGATTAATAAGTTAGTTAAGGGGTATTTAAAAGTAGTTTAAATTTTATTTAAGAGTAGTATTTATAGTTTGCTAAGAACAGAGATACTTATGTTAATTTAGATGTTATGTTATTAGCTTTAAACTAACATGGAACACAAGCGAGTTAGTAACATAAGCGAGTTAGTAGCCTCACTAACTTTGCGCAACGCGTTAACCATTAACTACTATAGCTTAACTAACCACTTCTTAATTATGTTTAAATAAAGCAGGTATTGTCCTTACTATCTAAGCCCTTAATTGCGCGCAAATTAAAAGCGTAAATTGTGCTGCAGCCACGTTTAACATGCCCTAATTAACCCTAAACAACTAACGCGCTAGTTAACCCGCACAACGCAATTACTAGCCTAACTTAAAGAAGCTTACTAAGCTAGAGGAGGAGTTAATTATTAGACATATACTTAACCTTAATTTACAAAGATTCTCGCCTAGCCTAAACGCTGTGTGAGTTATGGCTAACAATCTGCTTACTACACGCAGTGCTTAGCTAGTAGGAAAGAACTAGCTGCTAAACTTTATTAAGCATACAGATAGCCTCACTATGTGTTTTAATTAACTGTATAACTAGCAGCGAGCTCTATGCGAGGATCCTAGGATAATACAGACCTAGTTTGAGCTTGTACAGCGTACACAGGCTACCTATAGGATCTTAGACAAGGATACCTTTAACTTTAACAAAGCTGGCTTTATAATAGGCTAGATAATGTTTTAAATAGTTGTTACTAGCTTAGAGAGATATTGTTAGCCTAAGGCAGTATAACTAGGCAATTATAAGTAGGTTACAGTTATTTAGGGAATTAATGCTACAAGGTGGGCTATCCTACTATACATTATCTTTAAGGCCTAGTACTACCTATCTGCCTAGTATAAGGATTAGGATATCCTAGGCGACTAGAAGATTAGTGTGAGTAAGAATAGATAGACTAACAACAATCTTAGAGTTGCCTAGCTAAGGCACTTTATTAAGCATACTAAGAATAAGATAGTAGGCGCGTGCTAACTTTTAGTCTTAAATAGTTATGCAAGCTATTACTTAGCTGCGTTTAAAGACCTCTGTAGAGAGAATAATATCTATACGCTCTATATGCCTCTACATTTATTACATCTCCTTTAGCTGCTTAATGTTAGCTGCTTCTCACTATTAAAGTGTGCGTATAAGGATAAGATTAACAGCTTAGTCTGCTGCTACATAAAGCATATTACTAAGCTTAAATTCCTGCCTTCCTTTAAGGCAGCTTTTAAGAAGGCCTTTACACTAGAGAATATTTGCGCAAGTTTTAGAGGTGTAGGGCTAGTCCTGCTTACGCTAGAAGCAGTACTATTAAAGCTTAATGTAGTTGTTTGTACGCCTTCACTACTACTACTACCTTAACTAGAGGCTCTCTAGGTGTCGCAAACACTAAGTAACGCACATAAACTTAAGGCGCAGTTAACTCTACTCTATACAAGGATTTAACAGCATTAAAACTTATCCCTTACATAGATGCTTTAGTTGCTAGATTGTCTTACTAAAGGCGCTAGAATAGTAATGCATTTAGCTCTACTGCTGCGTAATTAGGTCTCTGCCCTTTAGAAAGCTAATAAGGCTGCAACAAAGCAAAGGGCGCGTAAAAAAAGGCAGATCTAAAGGCACAGGGATATAATAATTAAAGAAGGTGCAGATATAGTTGCTTAAAAAGACGCGCAGCAGCTAGCAGAGCAGAGTAGGCAGCAGGATGCATTAGCATTAGGGCAAAGTTAACAGGCTCTTGCGCGCTGTAGTCGCTGCAGGGAGCCTAGTTATAATTCTTGCACATGTAAAAAGGATACTGTAAACACTACTTTATCTTAGATACCTACATTTTTATAGTATTTTAATGTGTTGTTAAGTTGCGTTGTTTTAAAGGTGGAGAAAGTTAGTAAGGCTACTAACTTGCTTATGTTACCAACTCGCTTGTGTTCTATGTTATGCTATAGCTAACTATTTTACTTAGTTATCTTACTAGTAGTTTGTGTATACTTATAAGACTTATTTTATTACAGTGTTTATGTTCTTAGTCTAGCTGTTAGTCTCTAGGTAAAAAGCTGTAGATAAATAGGGGACAATTTAGAGCTGTTTATAGAGTTTGTTTTAGAAGGCTAAGACAAACTGCGTACCTCTATCTAATATAATTATGTTAGGCAGGCTATAGTAAACTTATACGTATTAGTAGAATAACTAGGCTATATTAAGGGCAGTTATAAAGGAACATAGTATTAAGTGTTAATACTTAGTTAAGTAATTAACAACTACTATAATATTTATATACCCTTTAAATAGAGGTAGGTTTATAATAAAATTAATTAATATGTCTTTTTAAGCTTGTTTAGAGATTAGAAGCAGTTTAAGTAGGCTATTATACTTTTTTTAAGAGGCCTTTACTTTACAGCAAGTATAGCAACATAATACGTATTAGTGTACAGTATAGAACATGCGGGGCTAGTAGTACTCTCTCTATAGTAGGTTAAGAGTCTTTCCTTTGCCTAGGTGTTCTCTAACAGGCAAGTTATGTATAATTTAGAGTAGTTTAATTCTTAGTTTATTAAAATTAAAGATTATAAGTTAGTTATAGTAATATAGCATACTATTTTAGTTTTTATAGTTAGCTAGTGTTACTTTCTTTAACTAACTAGCGCTGTTTTAGAGCAGGTCTAAGGTTTTTTAGATAAATTTATTATTTAGATACTTATTAGTAATAATTTAATTAATTATCTAATTTATTTTATTTAAGTTAAAGTCTAAAAATAGCTTAAGTTAAAGTAGAGTTTAGTGTTAAGCCTTTTACACTTCTTTTTAAGTAGGGATGTTTTAGAATTACTTTATAAAGGCATCTAGTTTCCCTCTATCTTAACTAAAATAATAAGTAATCTTAAAATTAAAATAAGATAAGTATTTAAACTAATAGGCTTATTAGTAGCTAAGTTGTTTTATAGTTATAAAGTACTATAAGTTTTTATAGTTAGATAGGACCTGTATTAGATGTGCTGCACCTTCTAGTTTAGGTTGCTATTATTTAAAGCAGTGTACTATAGTAAGTAATTTCTTATTATAGATCTTATAATTGCCTTCTACAGAACTTATTCTTTTTAAGAAGTATGTAATAAGCCTAATAGTCCTGTCTAGCTTAGTCTAGAAAAGAACTTCTACTACTACATAGTCTAAGGCATTAGCTTCTACAAGTATTAGTAGTTTAAAGTTAAAGTAGCAGAGTATTAGAGCTTTAGTAAAGGCTTTTTTTAGCTAGTTAAAAAACTATTAGTAATTTAAGTTAAAGTTAAATTAAATCTTTTTCTTAGTAAGTATAATTATAGGGCTTACTTACTGTAAAAAGTTATTAATAAATTATTAGTAAAAGTTAGTAAATTCTATAAAAGCTTAAACATCTTTTATGTCCTTTAAGTATTACTAATTTAGCATAGTCTAAACTTTAATAGAGTCTATTTAGATGCTATCTGTAGAGATTACATATCCTAAATACATAACCTTTAATTAGTAGAACTTGCATTTGTCTATATTAAGTTATAGACCTGCTTCTTCTATAGCCTTTAGCACTAGGCGTACATGCTATTTATGCTCTAAAAGGCTATTACTGTAGATTAAAATATTATTAATATACGCAGTGTAGAACATGTCTAGGTAGGGTTAGAGTAAGTTGTTTATAAAATGTTAAAAAGTACTAGGTGTGTTAGCTAAGCTAAAAAGCATTACTAGGTACTTAAATAGTCTATATTAGGTCTAAAATGCTGTTAGCTACTTATTACCCTTTACTATTCTTAGCTTATTAAAGGCAGTAATAATATTTAACTTAGTAAAATACTTTACTTTACTTAGTTAGCTTAGAGTTTCCTATAAAAAGAGAATTAAGTATTAGTTTTTAATAGTAACAGTGTTTAGTCTTTAGTAGTTAATATAGAATTAAAGCTTACCTTTAGGTTTCTTTATAAATAGTATAAGTAACACTACTAGTAAAAAGCTAGCTTAAATAAACCCTTTTTTTAGGTTCTTGTTAAGGTATTTTTAGAGCACTTTTAATTTATTTAGTAACATTTTATATAGTAGCCTATAACTAGGTTGTTTACTAGGCTTAAGAGTTATCTAGTAATTATATAGACATTATATTAAAAGCTTATTAGACTTGTCTTAGAAAAAAACATGTAATAAGTTATAGTAGTTTTAAAAGACTATTATTTTTAAGTTAGTGTGTTTTTAGGGAGCTAAAGCTTAGTCTATATTAGAAATTATAACTATGTAGATTTTGTAATCTAGTTATTAAGCTAGGGTTATAAATAAGGTAGGTCTTATGTAGCAGATGTCTATCTGCTGTTTAAGTCCTAGTTTATGTTTAAATTAAGTAGGTAAAGATTTCTTAAAGGCTTTTTTTTTTTTAAGTTTAAGTAGTTGTTAAATTATTTTATATAGCTTATCTTAGTAAAAGGCCTAGCTTATTAGCCTTACTTAGGTAGTTTTTTTCTAAGTTATTTAAAAGTAAGTCTAGAGACCTTCTATATTAAGTGCTACTTAAGTATTATTTAGGTGTAAGTATAAGCATATATCTTAGCATTAAAAAGAGTTAAAGTTTAAGACTTACTCTTAGTAATTAAAGGCAACTTTATGCTAATATAGCTATAGTTGTTCTAGGATTAGGTTATAACATTCTATGTTTATTATATAGAGCTTAATCTACTTTTTATAGTGTTAGTAGGTAGTTATAATAGTTATAGTATAGAAAATAGAACCTCTTTTAAGTTATTTTTTATTAAATCTAGTTAAGTAAATTATTTAAGTAAGTAGTGTTAATTAAAGATTTAGTTTATGCGCTAGTTCTTTATTAATGTAACCTATGCTGTTTGCTCTTAAGTTAATAAAAGCTTATATTAAGGCTAATATAGTTTTTTATTATAAATATATAAGAATATTAACTTAGTACTTTTAGTTGTTAGTAGGGGACTTAGCCTATAAGTTAGCAAAGATCTAGTGTTAAATTAGTCCTAGAGGGTAACTTAGCCTTAGGACAAGCCTTTTTACAGGCTTCTACTGCTATAGCTGCAGCTACATTAAGAGTAGCAAGAGGGATTAAAGCTTAAATATAAGTTAAAGCCCTTATAAAAATAAAATTAAAATAGTAAGGATTTTTAATAAGTGCTAGCAGCGCTACTTGCGCAGACTTAAAAAAGAAGAATAAAGTAGTTTTAAAAAATATAACTATGCTTACTATACTTAAAGTATTAACTTTTCTTTTTATAATTTTTACGCTTTTTAAAACTAACTAAAGCATAATTTAAATTAATTTTTATTACATTAGAGTCCTTATTTACAACTGCGCTAGTTTAGGGGTGTATTAGGGCTTGTACAGGGAGGAACCTTATGTTATTATTGTAGGTAGTAATTAGGTTTGCATACGCGTTAAAGTTATTTAGAAGAGGTTCTCCTACTATAGCGCGTTGCAGTTTAGTTAAGAGAGAGTTATATAAGGCTATAATTAAACTTATCTTATTTAGGCTTATATTAAATGTAAGTTAGTAGAACTTAGTAAAGTGTAAAGTAAAGCTTTTTTTTTTTTATTATAAAGTGTTTAGGCAACTTAGGGCTATTAACTTTTTATTTAGGTCTTTATAAGTTACTTATAGGAGCACTATAAATTAATCTAGGTTAATAATATTCTTATCTATTAGTAAGTTAATTAAGGCTATTATGTTATAGTTAAGTTAAAAGTAGGCATATAGTAACTAAAAGTGTTTAGAAGGGAATTAGTCTACATTTCTTTTAAGTTTGTATTAGAGCTTATGTAGAAAGAAAGGTAAGTCTTTCTGTTTTCTATTAAATAGTAGAGGATTAAGAAGTTAGTTAGATTTTATTACTAAGTTAAAAAAGTTACAGGTTATAAGCAGTGTTAGGCAAGAAGAAGTTAAGCTATCTCTAGACTTCTAAGTAAGCTTTAAGGCTAGTAAGTTCTTAGTTCTTACTACTATAATAGAAGTTAAGGCAGAAACAAACTACTTAATAATGTAAAGCTGTTCTTTAAAGTTCTTTTAAAAAGCTTTAAAGCTTATAACATAGTAGCTTTTTTATAAAGTAAGTGCTTTTTAGAAGGCTTTTTAGCTTACTTTAATAGCTTAGAGTTATGTAAGTACTAAACTTATTAAATTAGATTTAGAGGCTATTCTTAGCTAGAGTTTTAACACAACATAATATTATAATTATGCACAAGTAAGGTTATAGAGCTTTACAGAGGTCTAGTTTAATTACTACATAAGGTATTATAGTAGGTATAAGACATTATGTAAGAAATAGAAAGGTTTAAAAGGAAATTAGTAATTAAATACTTAGCTTAGAAGTCTAAGCGCTTTAGGTATAAATTAAGCCTGTTTTAGGTTTAGTTAGTGTTAAGGCAGTTTATGCTTAAGTTTATGTCTGTGTTGTGTTGTGTTTGTGTTAGACGTGCACTAATAATACTCTAGTACGCGTCTAATACAGTTATGTCTGGGATCTGGGGAGGATACCGTGACAGCTTTAATAGCTTAAAATAATTTTTAATAGAGAGACTAAACTAAAGGCGCAGCAAAGATACTAACTTTTTATCTTTAATAAACATAGATCTTATATAAACATAAAGTTTATTAAGTACTAACGTACTTCATGGGCGAGTTGCTCACACACCTGAGTTGCTTACTTTTGCTAAGACCCTACTAAACTACCTTTCCTACACTAATGCATTCCCTACAACACTACTTAGACGCGCTAAAAGAATGTTAGATACAGCTTACACTTTAAGCTTTTAAATAAGACATAAAACTCTTAAAGAAATATGCTATAGCTATATATAAAGTCCTGTAAAAGACAATAAATAACTATAGCGCTAGATAACCTTTATAAGCTAATTCTACAGCTAAATTATAAAGGCTAGGCAATAAAAAAAAGCAGGTGATTGTTAAGACTATACTTAAGCTATATACACAAAGAATTTCCTCTTAGATAGCATTTGTAGCTAATATAGCTAATTCTTTGCACGCTAAGCGTAATCTAGGCTATGTTTGCATAAACTAGCCTAGTACGTTTATAAAGTGTTATTTAGAGCTTAAAGTAACATTTAAGCGTAAGTACAACTATAAAAGGGCCCTCTATAAGAGTCCTAGGGTAATTTAGGGCAGGTTTAGCCTTATAGAGAATATTAAAGCTAAGTATAGCATCTAGGATAATAACACGTACAACTTTAGCAAGATAGAGTTTATAATTAGCTAGATATCTCTTAACTATACTTACACTTAAAACTTTACTTTAAGCTCTAAATAACGCTTTACAAACGTACTAGGCTAGTTTATATAAACATAGCCTAGATTACACTTAGCGCGCAAAGAATTAGCTATATTAGCTATAAATGCTATCTAAGGGGAAATTCCTTACGCGTATAGCTTAAGTATAGTCTTAACAATCACCTGCTTCTTTTTATTGCCTAGCCTCTATAATTTAGCTGTAGAATTAGCTTGTAAAGGTTGTCTAGCGCTGTAGTTATTTATTGTCTTTTATAAGACTTTACATATAGCTACAGCACATTTTTTTAAGAGTTTTATGTTTTATTTAAAAGCTTAGAGCGCAAGCTGTATCTAACGTTCTTTTAGCGCGTCTAAGTAGTGTTGTGGGGAATGCATTAGTGTAGGAAGGGTGGTTTGGTGGGGTCTTGGCAAAAGTGAGCGACTTGGGTGTGTGAGCAACTCGCCCATGAAGTACGTTATAATAATAATAAGATCTTCTTAGCTATCTATCTCTTTTATAGTACTTATACACTTTAGCTGCTTAATGTCTGCTTATTTAGGCCTCTTTTATAAGCTTATACTTATAAAATAGCATAGTTTATAGAAGAATCTTAAGCTTTCTCTACTATTACTAAGAGAAATTTCTTCTGCATGTTCTAGGCAGCATAGAAGAGAGCTTTTACTACTAAGAATATCCTTTTAGAGTTTAAAACCTACAGTTTTTATCCTTTTAAGCCTAATATTATTCTAGACTAATTTAATAACTTTAAGGCTAAAAAACTTTTCTCTAGTAAGAGCTTAAAGTTAGTGCTTATAGCTAAAGATTAGAGGAAAATTGCTAAGCTTTTAAAATTAGTTGTTAATAACATATATAACTTTAAAGCTTAGCAGCTTTTATAAACAATCTACTTACTATCTATATAAAACATCCTCTTAAAACTAGAGGTTTACAGCCTTAAAAAAGCACTAGTTAATAAGAAGAAGTGTTAGTAAAAAAGTAAAGCTTTTTAGCTTAAACCTTTTTCTAATCTAGATAGTAAAGTAATTTTTTAGAGCCTAAATAAGGTCTAGTAAGCTTATAAGTAAAAAGTAAAAAAAGTAGAAGCAGTAAAGGCAGAGAGACTTAAAAAAAAAAAGATGCTAAGTGTAAAGCTGTAAAGAAAGCAGAGAAGAAGCAGGTTATAGAGAAGAGACAGCGCATAAAGGCTACTATAAAGGAAATCTAACTCTAAGAGCAGGCTTAGAAGTAGCAGAAGAAGGAGGACAACAAGCAAGCTAGATTAGCAGCTGCGCAGCTCTAAAAGGACATCTAATATGCTAAACAGGCTAAAAAAAGGAGCAAACAGCATTCTCTTAGTCCTTAGGATAATGGTGGTAATAAGGAATTAGTTGTAGAGGTTATTGCTGCCCCCTAGCTGACAAATCGCTGAGGGCGACAGATCAGCCTTCCTACTAGGTATCGCGACTAGATAATGACGTAGTTTTATTTGCTATACCCTATTGCCTGTTACTCTACAAAATCTTGCGATAATTTAAATTATAGTAAGCTCTAGAGCTTCAAATCTATGTGAGGATATTGGCTGAAATCCGTGCGCCAGGTGAGGCCGAGCGTCAAGCGAGAAAAACGGGTATCTCGTGCTGTGTTATCTATCGTATTCAAAAATCGGTGCAATGCTTGGCGTCACCCTCGCCCTTTTTTTCGCGCGCGTATTTTGCTAGCAAACTGCAAATTGCCCTATGTAGCCACAAATCGCCCTATAATATTAATTAGTTAGGTAAAAAAGATAAGGCTATTTAAGTACACATAACAGGCTATACTAACAGCTTTTTTAGTGTAATAGAACCCTATGTTTTAAGCTTACAGCGTTACTGCTGCGCTAACGCGCTAACGCGTCCTAAACCTTTAACCTATACCTCTTATCTATAAGCAAGAATTAAGTAGTTGTACTAGGCTTAATATTTAGCACTTTCTTTTGCTAGGATAGCTTATTAAAGTAATTACTAACTATAAAAACTACTCTAAGTAAGCTATTTATAACATAAAAAAATTTTAAAGTGTTTAGCACTACTTAAAAGCTTTTAATAGCAACACTTAAGCAGCCTATTAAAATAGGCGCTTAAAATGCTAACACACTTTATAATAAGCTAATATAGAGTAGGTAAATGTATTAAAATAAGATTTACTTTTAGTTACTTATAAAAAAAAGTGTTTATATTAGTTAACTAACTATTTTATAGTTTTTAAAGTAGAAAAAGTAAAGTAAGCATACTTTATAGCCTTTTTTAATTTATTATAATAAGTAACTTTATAAGATGTTCTACTAAAGCCTTAGGCAGTTTACTGCTAATAACCTTTATTTTATTAATAAGTCTATTTTTAATAAGAAAACTAGCTAGAGGCACCACACATACACACTAGTAGGCTATAAAGCGCAATATACCTAGGAAATAAAGTAAGAGGCTACTTAGGTAATTCTACCTATGTACACTATTAACAGCTACCTACCCTACACTAGTATTAAAAAGGGCTATTTTACTTACAAAGATTTTAAAGATTAGATCTAAAACACGCTCTTACTAACTCTCTAGACAATATACAGCTTTAAACTAATAGTTATAATTATAGATAATGTCTTTATTTATTAAAATCTTAAAGTTATTAAGATAATTAAATAAGATAGTTATATTATACACTTTTTACTACTATACTTGCCTAACTTTAACTTAATTAAGCTTATATTTAAAGTACTTAAGGTATAGATTTAGTAGAATTATAAGTATATTTAGGCGTGTTTTTTAAACTTTAGCAACTTTTTATAGGCGTGTATTTAAAAAAGTAAATGTAATAAGTTTACTAAAAAACACTTTAAGTACTTTTTAAGCAGATTATATATAAAAAAGGCTTAATTAGTAAAGGCTAGGCGTAAGATAGCAAGGTAGAGAGAGTAAATAAAAAAAGGTAGGCTATAAAAAGTAATAGTTTAATATAATTTTATATAAAAGTTTACTAACTTTTCTCTACTTATCTATTACTAACTATAACAATTTACTTTAATTACTACTTGTTAGCCCTACTAAAGCTACTATAGCTTAGTAGTATTACTTATAGCAGCAGATATCTTTTTATAAGTGTTAAATAACTTTATTTTTAAGCTTAAAAAGTTTACTAATAGTAAGTTTATAAAGCTTACTACTTATAGCTAATATTTTTTTTTAAATTTTTAATAGTTTACTTTTACTTACTTACTACTTTTACTATATAAAAGTAGTTTTTTTAGTTATTTTTTAGCTACTATTTAACTAGCTACTTAAAAAACTTTTTTATAGTACTATAAAAGTTACTACTATTAGTAATAAAGCTTAAACTAATAGTAATAAGCTTTAAAGCAGTAGCACTAGCTAAAGTAAAAGGTCTTTAAAAAACTAGCTATAAGTAAGGCAAGTACTGCGTAGTAATAGCAGGGTAGCTACTAGCTAACACAGCAGTAGGGTACATAAAAGGCAGAACAACTTATAGAAACTAGGCGCTAAAAATACTTATATTTTACTAAAATTTAATTTGTTTATAGTAAGTAAGCTTTATTTACTACTACTTATATTACTAATTTTTATTTTACTATACTTAAATCTTATTTTTTTTTTTACTACTTATACCTTTAATTTTTTTTACTACTATTAAAGTTACTTAAGTTATTATAACACTTATATTTTTTTACTTTTACTTTTTTTTTATTCTTAGTAACTTTAAGCTAGTTGCTAGTTAAACTTTACTAGTGCTTAACTAGGCTAATTAAAGGCTAGCTTATATAAACTTTATTTTTACTATTAAAGTAAGTAAGCGCTTATAACTTAGAGTTAACTAGCTAGATCTTAAAGTGCTTACTACTTAGGTAAATATAATACTAATAAGTAAAGTTATTATAGTTCTTAGTGTAGCACTTTTATATATAGTAGATCTAGCTTTTTAACTTAGCTTATAATTTAAACTACTTTTAGCGCTAAGCAGCTTTTATCTTATTTATTAATTACTTTTTATGTTTAGAGGTAAACTAACTAAAAGTTACTACCTTTAGCTAGTTAAAGAATAAATTATTAAATGCTTAGCTATATAAAAAAGCCTTTTTAAGCAGCTTATACTTTACTTAAACTTTTACTTTAAGCTTTACTTACTTATTTAGCAACTTTTTTTTAATAGTAATTTAATAGTCTATTGCTTTAAAAAGTTAGTAGCTTTTAGTTAAGCTAAAATTATTAAAGTTAATAGTAATAAACTTAGCGCTTTTTTTACTAGTAAGCTTAAACTCTACTACACAGCTTACTATTTTATAAGTTTTACTTTTTACTATTAAAGTAAAATTTTTAATTATTTTTTTAACTATCTTTTTTATTTAAAACATAGAGAAGACTTCTTAAGTTTTTACTTTTAGTAGCTGTAATACTACTCTTTTGCTATTTATATATAGCTTATATAATATATCTAGTTGCTAAAAGTATTTAGTTAGTAGTAACAACACCCTAGCCTAAGCTTTAGGGCTACTTGTTAAAAAATGTATTAGTAAAAATATTACTTTAGGTGTAATTAGTAGTAATAACAGTAGGTTCTGCAACTCTCCTAAAGCAGTACTAACAGGCGCAGAGCTCCCCTAGGTACCTGCTAAAAGACCTACTTTAGGTAGTGCTTAAAAGCTTACTACCTTACATGTTTTTAGTTAACTAGTCTTCTTTTAAGCCTTTAATATAGCCTTTAAGGCTATTATTAAGGCCTTTTTTATAGCTGTTTAAATTAGTTATTGTTAAGCCTTTTTAGTAGCTCTAGTTGCCCTCTAAGGCCTCTTGCTAGCTATACTACAGCACTAGAAAAGTTGTTAGTATAGCCTATTACGCGTAGTTAAATATCTTTATTTTTTTAACTAACTTTAACTAAGGACTTAGAGTGATTTAGTAGCTGCACGACGCGTTTTGCAGTTTACTAGCAAAATACGCGCGCGAAAAAAAGGCAAGGGTGACGCTAAGCATTGCACCGATTTTTGAATACAATAGATCACCCTTGCCTTTTTTTCGCGCGCGTATTTTGCTAGTAAACTGCAAAACGCGTCGTGCAGCCACTAAATCGCTCTAGGTTCTTAGTTAAAGTTAGTTAAAAAGATAAAGATATTTAACTACGCGTAACAGGCTATACTAACAACTTTTCTAGTGTTGTAGCATAGCTAGCAAGAGGCCTTAGAGGGCAACTAGAGCTACTAAAAAGGCTTAACAACAACTAATTTAAACAGCTACAAAAAAGGCCTTAATAATAGCCTTAAAGGCTACATTAAAGGCTTAAAAGAAAACTAGTTAGCTAAAAACGCGTAAGGTAGTAAGCTTTTAAGCACTACCTAAAGTAGGTCCCTTAGCAGGTACCTAGGGGAGCTCTGCGCCTGTTAGTACTGCTCTAGGAGAGTTGCAGAACCTACTGTTGTCACTACTAATTACACCTAAAGTAATATTTTTACTAATACATCTTCTAACAAGTAGCCCTAAGGCTTAGGCTAGAGTGTTGTTACTACTAACTAAATACCTTTAGCAACTAGATATATTATATAAGCTGTATATAAATAGCAAGAGGGTAGTATTACAGCTACTAAAGGTAGAGACTTAGGGGGTTTTCTTTATGTTTTAAATAAAAAAGATAGTTAAAAAGATAATTAAAAATTCTACCTTAACAGTAAAAAGTAAGACTTATAAAATAGTAAGCTACACAGTAGAGTTTAAGCTTACTAGTAAAAAAAGTGCTAAGTTTATTACTATTAACTTTAATAATTTTAGCTTAACTAAAAGCTACTAACTTTTTAAAGTAATAGACTATTAAATTACTATTAAAAGAGAGTTGCTAAATAAGTAAGTAAAGCTTAAAGTAAAAGTTTAAGTAAAGTATAAGCTACTTAAAAAGGCTTTTTTATGTAGCTAAGCATTTAACAATCTATTCTTTAACTAGCTAAAGGTGGTAACTCCTAGTTAGTTTACCTTTAAACATAAAAGGCAATTAATAAACAAAATAAAGGCTACTTAGCGCTAAAAGTAGTTTAAATTATAGGCTAAGTTAGAAAGCTAGATCTACTACATATAAAAGTGCTACACTAAGAACTATAATAACTTTACTTATTAGTGTTATATCTACTTAAGCAGTAAGCACTTTAAGATCTAACTAGTTAACTTTAAGTTATAAGCGCTTACTTACTTTAATAGTAAAAATAGAGTTTATATAAGCTAGCCTCTAATTAGCCTAGTTAAGCACTAGTAAGGTTTAACTAGTAACTAGCTTAAAGTTACTAAGAATAAAAAAAAGGTAAAAGTAAAAAAACATAAGCATTATAATAACTTAAGTAACTCTAATAGTAGTAAAAAAAATTAAAGGCGTAAGTAGTAAAAAAAAAATAAGATTTAAGTATAGTAAAATAAAAATTAGTAATATAAGTAGTAGTAAATAAAGCTTACTTACTATAAATAAATTAAATCTTAGTAAAATATAAGTGTTTTTAGCGCCTAGTTTCTGCAAGTTGTTCTGCCTTTTGCATACCCTACTACTGCGTTAGCTAGTAGCTACTCTGCTATTGCTGCGCAGTACTTACCTTACTTATAGCTAGTTTCTTAGAGGCCTTTTACTTTAGCTAGTGCTGCTGCTTTAGAGCCTATTACTATTAGTTTAAGCTTTATTACTAATAGTAGTAACTTTTATAGTACTATAAAAAAGTTTTTTAAGTAGCTAGTTAAACAGCAGCTAGAAAATAACTAAAAAGACTACTTTTATATAGTAAAAGTAGTAAGTAAGTAAAAGTAAACTATTAAAAATTTAAAAAAGATGTTAGCTATAAGCAGTAAGCTTTATAAACTTACTATTAGTAAACTTTTTAACCTTAAAGATAAAGTTATTTAACACTTATAAAAAGATATCTACTACTATAAGCAATACTACTAGGCTGCAGTAGCTCTAGCAGGGCTAATAGGTAGTAATTAAGGTAGATTATTATAGTTAGTAATAGATAAGTAAAGAAAAGTTAGTAAGCTTTTATGTAAAATTATATTAAACTATTACCTTCTATAGCTTACCTTTTCTTATCTACTTTCTCTACCTTACTATCTTGCGCTTAGCCTTTACTAATTAAGCCTTTTTTATATATAATCTACTTATAGAGTACTTAAAGTGTTTTTTAGTAAACCTATTACATTTACTTTTCTAAATACACGCCTATAAAAAGTTACTAAAGTTTAAAAAACATGCTTAAATATACTTATAATTTTACTAGATCTACGCCTTAAGTACTTTAAATATAAGCTTAATTAAGTTAAAGTTAAGTAAGTATAGCAGTAAAAAGTGTATAATATAACTATTTTATTTAATTATCTTAATAACCTTAGGATTTTAATAAATAGAGATGTTATTTATAATTATAACTATTAGTTTAAAGCTGTATGTTATCTAGAGAGTTAGCAGGAGCGCGTTTTAGATCTAATCTTTAAAATTCTTATAGGTAAAGTAACCCTCTTTAATACTAGTGCAAGGTAGGTAGCTGTTAACAGTGTACGCAGGTAGGATTGCCTAAGTGGCCCCTTACTTTATTTCCTAGGTATATCGCGCTTTATAGCCTACTAGTGTATACATGTAGTGCCTCTAGCTAGTTTTCTTGTTAAAAATAGACTTATTAATAAAATAAAAGTTATTAGTAGTAAACTACTTAAAGCTTTAGTAGAACATCTTATAAAGTTACTTATTATAATAAATTAAGAAAGGCTGTAAGGTACGCTTACTTTACCTCTTCTACTTTAAAAACTATAAGATAGTTAGTTAACTAACATAAACACTTTTTTTTATAAGTAACTAGTAGTAAATTTTATTTTAATACATCTACCTACTCTGCATTAGCTTATTATAGAGCGTGTTAGTGTCTTAAGCGCCTATTTTAATAGGCTGCCTAAGTGTTGCTATTAAAGGCTTTTAAGTAGTGCTAAACACTTTAAGATTCTTCTCTATGTTATAAATAGCTTGCTTAGAGTAGTCTTTATAGTTAGTAATTGCTTTAACAGGCTATTCTAGTAAAAGAAAGCGCTAAATATTAAGCCTAGTACAACTACTTAATCCTTACTTGTAGATAAGAGGTATAGGTTAGAGGTTTAGAACATGTTAGCGCGTTAGCGCAGCAGCAACGCTGTAAGCTTAAAACATAGGGTCCTATTACACTAGAAAAGCTGTTAGTATAGCCTGTTATGTGTACTTAAATAGCCTTATCTTTTTTACCTAACTAATTAATATTATAGGGCAATTTATAGCTGCATAGGGCAATTTGCAGTTTGCTAGCAAAATACGCGCGCGAAAAAAAGGGCGAGGGTGACGCCAAGCATTGCACCGATTTTTGAATACGATAGATTGATTCGTTAGCCGAGAGACTGGCTGTCGTGACTATTGCATACGCTACGTCGCTCGCTGCTCCTCTATATTGGTGTGCGCAATGTCCATATCTTTGTGATAAGCTCCACCGCTTCCTAGATTGCAATTATGCTCACGTCTGTTGTTAGGCTCTCGCATCTACCAAATCTAGTGGATTCTCCATATTGCGGTTATCCTTGCGCCACATAGTAGATGCCCACACCTGCTCTTCCTCTGTAGAGAAAGCTATACGTAAGGATCTTAGAGTTAGTTAACGTTTCAGCCTATTTTTATGCTACTGTTACGGTCTACGGTTGGACCCAGGTAACTCTATTGGGTATGCCCCACTCTCTTGACCAATCGGGATGGCTCCCCATAACAACGGACGAATGGCATCGCAGCCTGGGTGAGTACAAGCTAAGCGAAGCTCTTCCCCCACTAATAAGCACCTTGTCTAATAGGGACTAAGATAAAAGGTGCACACTTAGGGCAGACGCGCTGTTACAATCCTTACCCGGGAGGGTACGCGGGCCGAATGTTTGGTCGGGGAAGGGAGGAGCAAGCTTCGGGGGTGCGCGATCCTCAAGGCGAGCGGGTTTGTGACAAAGGGACTAGAGTGGCTGGATTGTGGTTTGCCCTTATGCAGCTGTATAAGGAGCTAGGTTAAACAGTTTGTAAGAACAGGATTAGAGGTATATATAGTGCAAGATATATAAATAGTATTTAGCTTGTTAGAAAGCTATAATGCTACTTAGTTTATATAATAAACTAAACTTTAATTACACCTCTTAAAAAGTTAATTAATACGTCCTTAAATATGCTGTAGCGTCTGCAGTGGCTGCAGATGCCCCTGTCTGCCTGTTAACAGCCTCTGCGGTTGTCTTTTCCTACAGGCCACCTGTAACTAGCTCCTTATTAGACAGAACACTCTCCTGTTCTGTCTGTCTCTGCGGGGCCACTTCTTAGGCCTAGCTCCTGCAGCCCTCTGCTAATGCTAACAGGGAACCATCCTAATTTGCTAAGAGAGTAGGGTAAGCTAGGTAGAGTTACTGTGCTCTTACTGTAGGTTGTAACACATAGGCCTCCCTCCCTAGAAGCGTCCTTGCTGCTCTGCCTGCACTCTCTTATTAGTTAAAGACTGCTTATTAAGTTAGTGTTTATCTACTAAAAGGCTTTTTTAACATCTACTTTTTTTAAACTAAATAGCTTATTAGTTCTACGCATTCTATTACTCCTATACTATCTATTATTTTAATCTTTTTTATTAAATAAAGATGTAACTGTGTAGTCTGTGCTGCTTATTAGGCACTTTATATATCCTAATCCTTTCTTTTAACAACTGCACTAAATGTGTTTATAAGAAAAGTTGCTATAACACTTTTATTTCTAAAGCTTTCTAGAATTAGCTAGAATAAAAGTGTTAGTCTCTTTTTAACTAGAAGGAGATTACTATAAAAGACTAGTAGTCTACTAGCTAGCGCCTTTCTAAAGCAGCTAAAAGGCTAGCAAAGAAGGTTAAAAAAGCAAACTATAAAGTAAAGGAAGCAGAGGCTTAAGAGTTAAGAGTACAAAAGCAGCTAACGCTTCTTAAGAACTGCTAGACTTAATATCTTAAGGGTAATATATCTTCCTTAGAAGAGATAGAGGCCCTAGAGGCAGAAGCAGAAGGCTACTCTTTACCCTAGACGCATAGAACTATAGGTGTATTTTTATTATTAATAGGAGTTTTAGTTTGTGATTATCTCGTTATGTTTATAATACTTTATATAGTCTAATTTATTATTTTACTAGCTTCCTAGAAGGTCTTTACGTCTTAAGGTTTTTAGTGTTAAGGTACATGTAATCTCTAGGCTGTATTAGAGGTGCTAGTATCCTTATTCTGCCTAACTAATTGTAACGGCACAGGCAAGACAATAGGTCCGAATACGGTGGGAATCCACTCAGAGGCATATAGGAGTGCGTGGGGACTAAGAACCTAGGAATTTCCATTAACACCTATAGGCCTTGTATAAAAGGATATTAGAAAACTACTAAGCTAGCTACAGAGGCAAGGTGCGACTAAATACATAAGGGAATAGAGGTACAGCAGAGGGCAGAGCAGAGTTAGAGCTAGGTTAAGTTAGGGTTAGAGCTAATATAAGGTCCCTTTAGATAGGTTTAGGCAACCTAAGATAAAGTAATTTATAAAAATTAAGTTAGAGTTAGATCTAATATAAGAACCCTTTAAATAAGTTCTAGGTAACTTAAGATAAAATAAGAATTATTACACTACCCCCCCCTCTGTAGACTAATAGTCCTTATTAGTAGTAATTATAGTATAAAGTATTACTGTTATGTTTTCTGCCTTTTTAAACTAAAACTAGTCTAATTTAGCTAGGTGTCCTTACTAAGTATTCCTTTACACTACTAGTAGTGTCCTTTAAACTAAATACTACATATGTAGTTATTAATTATTAGAGTAGCAAGTGTAGTTTATTAATTAAAGATAATTTAGATAAGATAATAAAGTCTTTTTTATAAGTTCTCCTTTCTAGATTGTACGCTATAAGGTAGGCTACTATAGCCTTAAAAAAGTTTGCCTAGGTATGTTTAAAACTATAATTTAGTACTTATAGGCTAGAAAAAAGCGTCTTTTATAAGTAGAAAGACTAATTTAACTAGGATACTTTTTTTTTAATAGCTACACTAATAAAGCGCGCTTTACATGCAGGAAACACTTTCTTTTTATCTATTCTAAGTCTAGAACGCTTACTATGTCTTAGTTTTTTTTTAACTAATAATAAAATAAGCTTATAAAAGCTTTATTATATTCTTTACACTTTTAAACTAAAACTAGTCTAATTTAGCTAGGTATCCTAGCTCTAAATAATCCTTTGCAATACTAGCTATATGTCCCTATATTAATGCTATGTGTGCACACTTGCTCTAATAGTAATCTAAATTAATGTTAAGTTTATCTATAGTTAATAAAACTTTACTATTATTTAAACATAGGTTTTTTGCTATTTATAAGAATCTTAATTTTAGGTGTATGTTTAGTAAGGTAGATTTACTAAGTCTAAGAGGTGCCTAAAAAGTCTTTTACACTTAAAGTAGTAAAAGTAGTATAAGGTGTTATTAAAAGTAATTTAGTAGTTAGTAAAAGTTAACTAACGTACCTAACAGGTTGGCCGGCCACTTTTGCTAAGCCCCTACTAAAACCACCCTATTCTAGCGCAAAACAGCCTACTTTAGCCCTATATAGAGTAATACAACACAAGATATTATTTAAAGTCTACTTTTACTACTTTTTTACATGTATATAAGTTATGCCTAGTTTAATTACACTGCTTGTATTACCTTTAACTTAGCTTACTTTTTTTAGCGCGCACTTATGTCTTTAGCTTCTTCTTATTACTACACACTTTAAACTTCTTTAAAGCAGTTAGACAAGCCTTATCTTTAACTATTAAAGTTTTTTCTACTTAAATCTACTTTTTTTATGCATTTTATGTTATATAGTAGCCTTATTTACTACTTAAAGCTTTATAATCTTTTTTTATGCTAACACTAGCTTATGTGTAATAATTACTACCCTTTTTAAAACATTCTTAAAGGCCTTTACTATAGACATTAGTACGCTATTTATATGCTTTTAAATTCTTACTTTTATAAGCATTAATTATAACTTAAATTTAAAAGTATTACTTAGAGTTTATAACTACTAAGGCTTATTATTAATAAGTAGTAACGTACCTAACGGGTTGGCCGGCCACTTTTGCCAAGCCCCCACTAAAACCACCCTATTCTAGCGCAAAACAGCCTACTTTAGCCCTGTATAGAGCAATATAACATAAGATATCATTTAGAGTCTACTTCTGCTACTTGCTTACACATACGCAAGTTATGCCTAGTCTAATTACACTGCTTGCATTACCTTTAACTTAGCTTACCTCCTTTAGCGCGCACTTGCGTCTTTAGCTTCTTCCTATTACTACGCGCTTTAAACTTCTTTAGAGTAGTTAGACAAGCTCTATCCTTAACTATTAAAGTTTTTTCTGCCTAAATCTACTTTCTTTTATGCAATCTATGTTACATAGCAGCCTTATTTACTACTTAAAGCTTTATAATTTTCTTTTACGCTAACACTAGCTTATGCGTAATAATTAATGCCCCCTTTAAGACTTTCTTAAAAGCCTTTACTATAGACATTAGTAAGCTATCTATATGCCTCTAAATTTTTACCTTTATAAGCATTAATTATAACCTAAATTTAAAAGTATTACTTAAAGTTTACAACTGCTAGAGCTTGTTGTTAATAGGTAGTAGTAGTAATAAAGTATATAACTAGATATTAAAAGCTATTTTAACTTATTTTAGGTTAAATAGGACTAAACTAGCGCTTTAAAACTCTTCTTAGATATTACTAAAAGTAATTACTACATTATAAGTGTGTATAAAGCATAGTAGGAACTTAAGTTTTATAATATAAGTAATTTAGTTACATATAAGATCTTTAGCTTAGCGCCTATACACCTTTTTTAAAGGGGTAAAACAACCTATATTAAGAGGCTATAGAAGGTGTAATAAGTATAAAGGCATGTAAATAGTAATAATTTTATTTTTTTTATAGTACTACTAGAAATTAAGTAAGTTATAGCTTTTATAGCTATTAATAATAAAAACCTAATAAGCGCTTATAACCTTTTTTTTATATACTTATTAAAGTGCTTTAACTACTGCAGCTTAAGCTTATTTATTATCTAGCTGTTCTTAAAGACTATAATAACCTAGTTTTAAAGCAGATTTTTTTTTATACTAGGTAAAAAAGTAATAGCAGCCCTTAAAAATAATAAAGAGTAGAATAGCCTACTTTATTATATTAATACCCTAGATAACTATTATCTACTCTTTATTACCTTACTATATTACCTTTAGCTGTCTTTATTTCTTTAAAGCTATAATAACTACTCTAGTTAATATCTAGCTTATTATAAAGCCTAACTTATTAAAGTTATACATGTCTTTATTCTAGATACTGTACTTAGCTTTTATGTTAGCTACTAGGTAAAACTAGCCTTAGATAACCTCTAGATTCTCATAAAATGCTCTTTTATAATTATACTTATAATTAAACTTTATTATAAACTTAAAGTAGTGCTTAACTTATATACTAGGCTAGTTTAAGCTAACCTAGCCTAGATTACGCTCTGCGCGTAAGAAATTAGCTATATTAGCTATAGCTATAAGCCTAGAGGGAAATCTGCATATAATAAGCTTAAGTATATACTTAATAACTACTTTTTTCTTAAGCTTAGTTAAATTTTTTAATTTAGGCTAGCATTTTACTTTTAAAGGCTGTCTAGCGCGTTAATTACTTAGTGTTGTGTAAAAGACATTATAGATAGCTATAGCGTGTTATAAAAAAAGTTTTAAGTTTTATTTAAAAGCCTAAAAAGTAAGCTGTATTTAAGATTTTTTAGAAGATTTAATCTAGTGTTGTTGTTAAGGCATTATATAGATAGGTAGAGTGTGGTAGGGGCTTAGCAAAAGTGGCTGGCTAACCTGTGTGGCCAGCCAACCTGTTAGGTACGTTATAACCTTTACTTTACACTATAAAGAAACTAGCCTATAAACTTTTATAAATTAATTAACTAACTATTAAACTTATAAAATATATATAAAAAATTAGCAATTAAAGCTAGATCTAGTTAGAAAATAATAAAATAATATATAAATAAATTATAGTAACCTAGACTAGAAATCTACTCTAGAGACTACATTTACTTTAAAACTAAAAATCTTAAAATACCTAGACTCTCTAGGAAGCTAGTAGAAAGGAGAATAAGACTTTATAAAGTCCTATAGACTTAATAGGACAACTGTAAACTTAAGCTTCTATTGCATATAAAGATACACCTATAGTTTTATGTCTCTAAGCTAGAAAAAGCGCTTAAAGAAATTCCTCTATCTACATAAGAATAAAAAGATAAAGAAGATAAGTATAAAGTTAAACATATTATTAGTAACTAAAAAAATAAAAAAGAATTTTTAGTAAAATAAAAAGAATAGCTTACTAGCAAAAACACTTAAGAACTAGCTAAAAACTTATAAAACGCGCAGCTATTAGTATAGAAGTACTTTTAGGCTTGTCTAAAAGAAACTAGCTAGGTAATAAGGCACCTATTTTAAAAAAAAACAACTGTGTTATTACTAGATAGTAGTAGCCTTTAGAGACAAGTCTCTACTAAAAAAAGTTGTAGAGGTAAATAACTCTTTACTTTAGCCTTAAAAGCTTTTATCTTGTCTAATAATAAAAGGTCTTTTTTTAAATACTTTGCACGTTAAGCCTTTAATAAATTTAGTAATTTTTAGATATAATTCTATTTAAAACACTTTTTAGCCTTTACTTTTACTAACTTTTAAAGATAATAGGTTATCTTTTTATTTAGCTTCTACTTATAGACTTTTACTGCTGCAGCATTCTAAAGAAGCTTCTCTTTTTTCTTTTTTAATTAATTTTATGTAGTGTCTAAAATAAAAGTGTTACACTAGCTGTTTTTTTTTTACACACTTTACATACTTATTTAATAATAAAGTTAGCATATAAAACAACTCTAATAATTAGTAAGCGCTATAGGGCTGTATTTTTGTCTATTAAAAAAGATTAAAATAGAGAATAGTATAAAAATAATAAAATAAACAAGACTAGTAAGCTATTTAGTTTAAGAAAAGTAAATGTTAAAAATGCCTTTTAGTAGGTAGGCGCTTGCTTTATAAATAAACCTTTACTAACACAGTTGTGTAAGCAGAGCGGCAAGGACACTACTAGGGAGGAGAGGCAGCGTGTTATAGTCTACAGTTAGACTAGCATAACTCTGCTAGTAGTGCTCTACAGCCTAGCTAGGTTAGAATAAGGCTTACTTATAGACTAATTAAAGGACACAGAGGACACAGAAGCAGCGTAACTACCTGCAGTAATAGAAAAATATGTTGTCTAATAAAAGGACAGGCTATAAGTCTATTAAGTCTAAAAGAGTTTATAGAGCTGCGCTTAGCAGGCTTACATAAACTTATCTTACTTATTCTTAGCACCTTTAAATATATATATAGTCTTAACTTTAAACAACCTTTAAAAAGTGTGTTTAATGTTTAGTTTATTTTTTACATAAACTAAGTAGCATTCTAGCTTTCTAAAGAGCTGCAATACTATTTGTATATCTGCACTATATATACCTCTAACCCTGTCTAACAGGACTGTTTAACCTAGCTACTATACTGCTGCTTAAGGGCAAACCACAATCTAGTCACTCTACCTCTCTCCATCAGCCTAATAGCCTTTACGTAGGACTGTACACCCTGCTGTTGGCCCCTTCTATCCGTCCTACCCCATCAGGAATACCATTGACCCGCGTGCTTCCACGAAGCAAGGATTGTAACAGTTACAGCCTATAGATGGCACAACGTAACTTGACCTAAAGTGCTTTACAGGTTAGCTAAGTTAGGATAGAATTTGTTAGCAGACTAGTTAGATAACCTAGAAGCAGCCCTGCTGCTAAGGATTATAGAAGAATGTGTTATCTAATAAGTAAGACAAGTAGAGACGCTAAAACAAGCCTAAGAGAGTTTAATAAGTTAGTAGTACTATAAACTTGCTTAAGCTCCTTAAACTTAGTCTTAGCGCAAGTAGTTATGTATATAATTTTAGCTTAATTAGACCTTTAAGAGGTGTAATTAAAGTTTAGTTTATCTTTACATAAACTAAGTAGTATTAAGCTTTTTAATAAGCTAAATACTAATTATATTTCTTACACTATAAATACCTCTAACTCTGTCTAACAGGACTGTTTAACCTAGCCTCTATACTGCTGTTTAAGGGACAAACCACGATCTAGTCACCTAAAACACCTCCACTGCCTAATAGCACGCAAGGTAGGACTGTACACCCTGCCTGCGGCCTCTCGGACTCCCCGTCCATTCCGCCTACCTAACGACCCGTGTGCTTCTACGAAGCAAGGATTGTAACATGCCTGCGCTGTTACAAGCATAAACTAGCTTTATATATTTATAAAGTGTTATTTAAAGATTAAAGTAAAGTTTAAGTATAACTAGAATTATAAAAACGCTTTTTAATATAATCTTAAAGTAAAGTAGCACTAGCTAAGCTTTATAAAGAATATTAAAGCTAAGTATATTATTTAAAATAATAACATATATAACTTTAATAAGATAAGCTTTATAATAAGCTAGATATTTACTAACTATACTTATACTTAAAACTTTACTTTAAGCTTTAAAAAATACTTTATAAACATACTAGACTAGTCTATACTAACATAGCCTAGATTATGCTTAGCGTGTAAAGAATTAGCTATATTAGCTATAGCAACTAGCTAAGAGGAAATTTTTTATATATATAGCTTAAGTATATGCTTAAAAATTACTTACTTTTTATTATCTAGCCTTTATAAGTTAGCTATAGAATTACCTTATAAAAGTTATCTAGCACATTAGTTATTTATTATCTTTTAAAAGACTTTATATATAGCTATAGTATATTACTTTAAAAGTGTTATGTTTTAAAAGTTTAAAGTATAAGCTATATCTAAAATTCTTTTAGCGCGTTTAAGTAGTGTTATTAGAAATGCATTAGTGTAAAAGAAGTACTTTAGTAGAGTCTTAGTAAAAGTAAGTAACTTAGCTGTGTAAGCAACTTGCCTATAGTGTATGTTATAGTCTTTACTTTATATAACTAAAAGGCAAAACTTTGTATTTATAAATTCTTTATTATGTTTAAAAAGTAGTATACTTTTTAAAGCTTAAGTCTATTCTAATTGTAAAGATAGGATAGTAGATAGCACTAAGACTAAGGTTTTAGAGAAAGATAGAAGCGTATTGTAAGAGAGACGAATCGTTGCCAAGCCTCGCTTGTTACGATTCATGCTTATATACGAAGCACAGGTTATGTGACCTCCAAACAGGTCAGGGGAGGCCATACTGGCCCGTTCTGGGACATCCGGTGTTTGCAGTAATCACACGATAGTCGGATGCGTCGTCACCATGGTCGCATGCGTCGTCACCATGATCTGTTGCCAAGACTCACCCACTCATTTCGCATGTATATAGACTCCTACAAAGGACTCCTCTAGCAATACATACAATGCAGTTCCTCATGTCTCTGGTGCCTCACATAGCTTCACATCCGGCCTTACACTTAATATATTACTATTAAGTAGTAAAGTGTTATTCTTGTTCTCTCTTTTCTAACTTCAAGGCTGTATTAGATGTCTCTCTAGCAATGCACACATTATGTAACCCCTAACCTAATATTACTCTAAGCCCCTGATGTTGAATCAGGTCCTCTATCTGCCCAGCACCCCTCGCCTGGAAAACACTGTAGTTCTACTACAATCTATGCACTGCTTTTAGGTAACAGAGATTACTACACTGCGTTTCTACCCGCCAAAGGTTTTGAAATACTACTAGTTAAAATTCGTTAAAAGCAATTGCTTCACGAGGGTGGGATAGGCAAAATCCAGTTCTACAACCCCAAGACGATACCGCTTGTCCCAGTACTTATTCTTGATGAGCTCGCTCATACGCCAACTCAAATACTTAGAATGGTCCCTTGGAGTCCGATAGTTATGATTTTTGATAGCTACCAAATTGGAGATGACATTACCTGGAGGAAACCAGTAACTATTGCAGCCACAATGATACCAACAGCCATCATCGGTAGAGCCGTTGTTAGCGTTCCATTCCAGGCGTCGCGCCACATCTTCCCAATGTTTCTCTTCGTTTGCATAATCCCAATTGATATTCGGCGATCCATCGCGGCTTGGAGAGAGGTTTATGCCTTTCGTAGCGTGATCGGTAGACAGGAGAACCATCTTTCCTCGGCATTCGTCAAGAGAAGGCTCCCTAGTTTCCGTATAGCTGCATGAGTAGCTACTGAAAGCGTCCTCGACTGCCCTTCTGGTTTCCGGAGTTTCGCCATGACGATCTCCCGTTAAAGACTCCATGTCTCGCTTCGCCTGAACGAGCACAGTTTCGTCAGAATGCTGCTGTAGAAACTCTGCGATAACGTCGAGGGCCTCTCGAAGGTATCCCTTAAGCCCAATACGGCCATGTCGTAGATGCAGATCAGTACCGGACGTTCGAAGGTCAATATAGCGTACACCCATGAGTAGTTGTTCCCTGATCCCATACGTCTGGCACTCAGCGAACTCCCGTACGAAATCAGGGTATACAGGGGAGGCCTCAACGTATCCAACCCTCGCAAAACTGTTGTGGGTGCCGGGTATTGTGAGACTGGAGAGTTTGTGGGTTCCAGGGCGCTGCTGCCGGATGTCGCGCATCCAATCAGCTGGATCAAGGTTTTCGACGCTACTTTTCACTATAGTGCTGTCATTCAATTTATATTAGCACTTTTCAACACTGTTTTCGTGAGTCGAATGTACCTTGGGTGCGCAGGCATCTCCAGAAGATTCCCATTGTACTTAGTCCCCATTGACAGACATATAATCAGGGCTTAAATAGTCAGCAGCTGTATTAATCATTAACAAGCACTCCTTACTCATGTTTCCCTTCGAATTTGATCGTGCCACCAGAAACAATCTTGCATTCATAGTGGAAAGTCCTCACGAATGTGCTGTAGGATTTCATCTCGGTTCGTACTTGGCACTTGTCCTCTGAAGCCTCTGGCGATGGTTGGTTGTCGGCATACCACACCAATGTAGAATAGCCTAGACATTGACTTTCAATGTCTGATCCGGCAACGAGTACACTAAGCCGGTACGATCCTTCATCGTACAGTCTGGTACGTATGTCATTTGGAAGACCTGGAATAGGTGGCATACTTGAGGTGTATCGCTAATGAGTAAAACGACTGCGCAGACCGTCTAAACCGAATCAGAGAAGCTTAACAACAAACCGCAGTGGTTCCAAAGATACACTCCAATCTATATTTAAAGGGAATATTTGGTTCCCTCCGCGGAAAAATCAGGAAAGATGGCAGTTGAGCGGCTCTCATAGCCTACTGCCAGCGAGAACAATCTGGACACAGTCGCTTAAACTCGCCCTCAATGCAAGCCCCATCACTGTGTTAAATAAATCTAACCTATGCGTGAATCACAAACTCTGCACGTCCCACGGGGATCACTAGCTTGGCTTAACTTGTATAGTATGCATTTCCTACTCCACTCGCACCAAAGCCATTGTTCTACAAAACGCGACAATTCCCTGCATTTTTTAATCTCCACTCAGTTGAAAATATCTCTTCAGTTGTCTTCCATCCAAAGGATTCGGTTCTAGACTCAACTCCAGCTCCCCTTAACTTATACGGTGTGCATTTCCTTCTCCACTTGCACTGAAGCGAGTGTTCTAGACGCTAATCTAAAAGCCACATTGTGGTTTCTTGTTTTGTTCATATCTAGCTAGCCTATCACCCTTAAGTTGTCTTTTATCTAAGAGCAGAGGTTTTAAACTTAACCTTAGCTTGCTGTAGCTAGTATATGTTACGACCCAGGATAGGGGCGTAAGCGAGTGTCGAACGGCATTGGAATTGTACGAACACTATTGGTGGACAGCCCTCTTGGCTACCCAGTACGAGGATTGGTGCAGACCAACCAGAAGTATCAGATCGTGGTATACCAATCAGGTATAGTGTGGACGCAATAGACGCAAAATGGATTTGCGACCACTGCGACCACTGCGACTAAAACATCTAGTATATAGTTGTAATCTTAACTATAGTTAGGAGGTTATAATTAAAGTTTTGTTTTATCTTTATAATAAGACTAAGTAGCTATAACTATTTTTAAAGACATTTATTACTTGTAACGTACCTAACAGGTTGGCTAGCCACACAGGTTAGCCAGCCACTTTTGCTAAGCCCCCACCACACTCTACTTATCTACATAATGCCTTAACAACAACACTAGATTAAATCTTCTAAAAAATATTAAATACAGCTTACTCTTTAGGCTTTTAAATAAAACTTAAAACTTTTCTTATAACATGCTGCAGCTATTTATAATGTTTTTTATATAACACTAAGTAATTAACACGCTAGACAGCCTTTAAAAGTAAAATGCTAGCCTAAATTAAAAAATCTAACTAAGCTTAAAAAAAAAGTAGTTATTAAGCACATACTTAAGCTTATTACACACAGATTTTCTTTTAGGCTTATAGCTATAGCTAATTTCTTGCGCGTAAAGTGTAATCTAGGCTAGGTTAACTTAAACTAGCCTAGTATATAAGTTAAGCACTGCTCTAAGTTTATAATAAAGTTTAATTATAAGTATAATTATAAAAAAGCGCTTTATAAGAATCTAAAGGTTATTTAAAGCTAGTTTTGCTTAGTAGCTAATATAAAAGCTAAGTATAGTATCTAGAATAAAGACATGTATAACTTTAATAAGTTAAGCTTTATAATAGGCTAAATATTAACTAAAGTAGTTATTATAGCTTTAAAAAAATAAAGACAGCTAAAAGTAATATAGTAAAGTAATAAAGAGTAGATAATAGTTATTTAGAGTATTAATATAATAAAGTAAGCTATTTTACTCTTTATTATTTTTAAAAGCTAGTATTACTTCTTTTCCTAGTATAAAAAAAAGAATTTACTTTAGAAATTAGTTATTATAGTCTTTAAAAATAGCTAAATAATAAATAAGCTTAAGCTATAGTAGTTAAAGCACTTTAATAAGTATATAAAAAAAAGTTATAAGTGCTTATTAGCTTTTTATTATTAATAGCTATAAAAGCTATAACTTACTTAATTTTTAGTAGTACTATAAAAAAAATTATTACTATTTATATGCTTCTACACTTATTACACTTTTTATAGCCTCTTAATGTAAGTTGTTTTACCTTTTTAAAAAAAGTATATAAGCGCTAAGCTAAAATTTTTATGTGGAACTAGATTACTTATATTATAAAACTTAAGTTTTTATTATGCTTTATATATGCTTATAATGCAGTAACATACTTTATAGGCGAGTTGCTTACACACCTAAGTTGCTTACTTTTGCTAAGACCCTACTACACTACTCTTTCTACACTAATGTATTTCTAATAACACTACTTAAATGTGTTAAAGGAATGTTAGATGTAGCTTATACTTTAGGCTTTTAAATAAAACATAACACTTTCTAACTAACACACTGTAGCTATTTATAAAGTCTTTTAAAAGATAATAAGTAACTAACACACTAGATAACTTTTTTAAGCTAATTATATAGCTAACTTATAGAAGCTAGATAATAATAAAAAGCAGGTAATTATTTAGCACATAATTAAGCTAAATGCGCAAGGATTTCCCCCCTAGCTAGTAGCTATAGCTAATATAGCTAATTCTTTACACGCTAAGCATAATATAGGCTATATTAGCATAAACTAACCTAATATATTTATTAAGTGTTACTTAGAGCTTAAAGTAAAGTTTAAGCATAAGTATAACTATAAAAAAGCTTTTTATAAAAATCCTACAGTAATTTAAAGCTAGTTTAACTTTATAAAAAAATTAAAGCTAAGTATAGCATCTAGAATAATAACACATACAACTTTAACAAAACAGAGTTTATAATAGGCTAAATATCTACTAGAGCAGTTGTTACAGGTTTAGAGAGACAAGAACAGCTAAAAGCAGTCTAGCTAAGTAACTAGAAGTAGATAACAGCTATCTAGAGCATTAATGCTAAAGAGTAAGCTATTCTGCTTTTTATTATTTTTTAAGGTAGTAACTACCTTTTAAACTAGTATAAAAAGAAAAGTCTACTTTAAAATTAAGTTATTATAATCTCTAAGCGCAGCTAGACTACTAATTAGCTTAGTCTAGACTAGTTAAAGCACTTTAATGTGCATATAAAAAAGTGTACTATTAGCAGCTACTGTCTGCTAGTTATTAATAGCTATAAAAGCTATAACTTACTTTATTTTTAGTAATACTATAAAGATAATAAGATTATTACTATTTACATGCTTTTTTACTTATTACACCTTTTATAGCTACTTAATGTAGGTTGTTTTACTTCTTTAAAAAAGGTGTATAAGCACTAAGCTAAAAACTTTATACGTAACTAAATTACTTATATTATAAAAATAAAATTTCTACTATGCTTTAAAGTAGCCTATAATGCTGTAATTACTTCTAGTAATATCTAAAAAGAGTTTTAAAGTGCTAGATTAGTTCTTTTTAACCTATAATAAGTTATAATAAGCCTTAATGTAAAGTTACACACTCTATTACTACTACTACTTATATATAACAAGCCCTAGCAGTTGTAAACTCTAAGTAATACTCTAAAACTTAGGTTATAATTAATGCTTATAAAAATAAAAATTTAAAAGTATATAAATAGTTTACTAACTTCTATAGTTAAAGTGTTTAAAAAAGTTTTAAAAAGAGCAGCAATAATTATACATAAGCTAGTGTTAGTATAATAAAAAATTACTAAGCTTTAAGCAGCTAATAAAGCTACTATGTAACATAAATTATATAAAATAAAGTAAATTAAGGCAGAAAAAACTTTAATAATTTAGAAAAGCCTATGCTTAATAGCTCTAAAGGAGTTTAGAGTGCGCAGTAATAGAAAAAAGGCAAAGAAGCAGGTGTAAGCTAAAGTAGGTAAGCTATCCTAAAGGCGCTGCAGATAGTGTAATTAGACTAGGCATAACGCGCAAATGTGTAAGTAAGAAGCAGAAGTAGTATCTAAATAATATTCTAGGCTGTACTGTACTATATAGTGCTAGAGCGGGTTGTTATAGGCTATAATAGAGTTTGTTAGGGTGGGGTCTTGGCAAAAGTGAGCGACTCGGGTGTGTGAGCAACTCGCCTATAAAGTACGTTAATTACTTTTAGTAATATTTAAAAAAAGTTTTAAAGCACTAGTTTAGTTCTATTTAACTTAAAATAAGTTAAAATAGCCTTTAACATCTAGTTATATACTTTATTACTACTACTACTTATTAATAATAAGCTTTAGTAGTTATAAACCTTAAGTAATACTTTTAAATTTAAGTTATTGTCTGTACGCAGCAGCAGCGTCACGATCTGGATACGAGCGATCGCGCACAAGCAGGACCATGTATCTATGTCACATAATGCTTGTGCGCAAACCTCTGTGCGCAAACATCTAGATATCCCTTTTTTTCTCTATATAGAGAAAAGATAAGAGTAATAGAACTAGAAACATGTTACTTTTACCTTACCTACTTTATATGCTGTGTATACTATACACTACTTTTACTTTTACTACTTAAGTGCTTATACTATAAGCAGCTAGCTATTAGAGCTTATTTAATACTAATTAGTAGTTAATTTAATTAACTATAAATTAGTAAAAGTAATAATAAAGTACTTACACTTTATAAGGTACTTTATTTTATTACTTATCTTTTAGAAAGAGTAATAATAAAGTACTTACACTTTATAAAGTACTTTATTTAGTTACTTATTTTTTATAATAGCAGATTAATCCTTTGCATTATATAGTAAGCTCTACTACTATATAAAGTAAAAAGAAGATAGTATAAGACGCACACTAAAGCTACTAAAGCTACATAACCTAGTAGCTAGATAATAGTAGATTAATTTTTTACATTATATAGCAAGCTTTACTACTATATAAAGTAAAAAAAAGATAGTGTAAGGCGCACACTAAAGCTATTAAAGCTGCACAACCTAGCAGCTAGATAATAGTAGTACCTGTGTAATTTACTAAAAAAGTAATTAACTATGCTATTATAATAAAATTTTACTAGTAACTAATAACTCTATGTAATAATAAAAAAAATAAAAAATAATTTTTATTATATAAATAACTTATAAAAGACATAGAGATATTAGAGGTAACACTATAAAATAAAACTAGCCTAGAGTACTAGAATAATAAGATTAACATGTTAGAGGCTTTAATAAGCCTATAAACTTAATTATATATAAGTTATATAATTACTAATTTACATATAATAACTTAAAAAGGCGCTACTTTTCTAAGTTTATATATAAAGAATTTTAAAAAATAAATACTATAAGACTTCTTAGCACTTAGCTGCGTGTTTAAAAAAGAGCTTATATAAGTGCTAAAGAATAAAGAAATTACACTATAGCTAAGCACTAAAGGTACCTAAGCCGAGAAGCTGTATAATATAGCATAAAAAAAAGCAATTACACTAAAAAAGCTTTATATATAACCTTTATTACTATATAAAGCTCTGCATAGAAGCAGACTAAACATAATGCTGCTATTAACACTAAACATACTACTATTACCTACTTTTACACCTTAGCTAGCACTACACTAATTACTGTACAAATAATACATGCTACCCTACCTAACGCCTGCTCTACACCCTTAACTGTACACACCACTGCCTGCAGTAGTGTATGCACTACTAATACTACCTGCATAATCTATACTACATTACAACTTGTATAAACTTTTACTCTAAAAAGAAACTGCTAAAGAAAAGCTTTTAGTAAATAAAATTATATAATTTTAAAAAGTATAAAAAAATAATAATAACTATATAAGTTAACTATATAACATTTTTATAAATAAAATAAGAATCTTTATTAATTTATGTTAATAGCTAAATATTTAAAAAACTTAGTACACAAACATCTTTCTAGATATTTTAGAAGGTTGTGTAAATATGTACTATATGCACAACATAGGCCTTAGACATAACTAGAAGTATTTATATAACACTTTAAGCAGTTACTTTAACACTAATGTAAACTATAGCTAGTACTAGATAAACTAGATAATAATAACCTTTACATAATGCTAATAAAAGAACTTTAATAAAAGTTTATATAAAGTTTTTAAAGTAATAATTAAAAAGCTTATGCTTATATAAAAGGCACTAAGAATAGAATTTTAAAAAGATATTCTACTGCACACTGCTGTTATATAAGCCTGTTAAGGACAACTAGAACTAGAATATACTATGTTTACTATTAAGCTTTTATATAAAGCCTTATTTAGCAACTTATAAGCATTACTCTAAGTTACTATAGACTAAAGGGTAAACTAATACTTTTAGAAACTGCTTAATATATACTACACAGACTGCTAATATAACTCTGCATAATAAGAAAAAAGCTTCTCTCTGCGTAGAGAAAAACAACATAGAAGATCTTTATTTAGGTTTAGGCTATAATCTAGAGACAACTGCACGCAGACAAAGAAGTGCTTTGTCTGCTATAAGAAAGAATGTTAGTTATTAAACTACTCTTATAATAACTATACATAAGCAAAAAACTAGTATGTTGCCTTATATAAAGATTTCTATAATAAAACTTTATTATGTAAAGCTATTACCTTATACATTTAAAACTTTAAAGGTTACTTTAAAGAAAAAAATAATTTGTATAATGTAAAGAAAATAAAATAAGAAAGTAAAAATGCTAAAAATGTCTGTACGCAGCAGCAGCGTCACAGTCTAGATACAAGCGATCGCGCACAAGCAGGACCACGTATCTATGTCACATAATGCTTGTGCGCGAACCTCTGTGCATAAACATCTAAATATCCCCCTTTTCCTCTGTATAGAGGAAAGATAAGAGTAATAAAACTAGAAACATGTTGCCCTTACTTTACTTACCTTATACACTATGCACACTATACACTACTCTTACTTTTACTACTTAAGTGCTTATACTATAAGCAGCTAGCTGTTAGAGCCTATTTAATACTAATTAGTAGTTAATTTAATTAACTATAAATTAGTAAAAGTAATAATAAAGTACCTACACTTTATAAAGTACTTTGTTTTATTACTTATTTTTTAAAAAGAGTAATAATAGAGCACCTACACTCTATAAAGTACTTTATTTAGTTACTTATTTTTTAGAATAGCAGATTAATTCTTTATATTATACAGCAAGCTCTGCTACTGTATAAAGTAAGAAGAAGATAGTGTAAGACGCACACTAAAGCTACTAAAGCTGCATAACCTAGTAGCTAGACAATAGCAGATTAATCCTTTACATTATATAGCAAGCTCTGCTACTATACAAAGTAAAAAGAAAATAGTGTAAGGCGCACACTAAAGCTATTAAAGCTGCATAACCTAGCAGCTAGATAACAGCAGTACCTGCGCAATTTACTAAAAAAGTAATTAACTATACTATTATAATAAAATCCTACTAGCAACTAACAACTTTATGTAATAATAAGAAGACTAAGAAATAATTTTTATTATATAAATAACTTATAAAGAACATAGAGATATTAAAAGTAACACTATAAAATAAAACTAGCCTAGAGTACTAGAATAATAAGATTAACATGTTAGAAGCTTTAATAAGCTTATAAACTTAATTATATATAAGTTACATAATTATAAATTTATATATAATAACTTAAAAGAGCGCTACTTTTTTAAGTTTATATATAAAAGATTTTAAAAAATAAATATTATAAGACTTCTTAGCACTTAGCTGCGCGTTTAAAAAGGAGCTTATATAAGTGCTAAAGGATAAGGGAATTACACTATAGCTAGGCACTAAAAGTACTTAAGCCTAGAAGCTGTATAATATAGCATAAAAAAAGGTAATTACACTAAAAAGGCTTTATATATAACTTTTATTACTATATAAGGCTCTACATAAAAGTAGACTAAATATAATGCTGCTATTAACACTAAACATACTAGCATTACTTACTTCTACACTTTAGCTAGCACTACACTAATTACTGTACAAACAATACATGCTACCCTACCTAACGCCTGCTCCACACCCTTAATTGTACACACTACTGCCTACAGTAGTGTATGCACTACTAATACTACCTGCACAATCTATACTACATTACAACCTGTATAAACTTCTACTCTAGAGGGAAACTACTAAAGAAAAACTCTTAGTAGATAAGATTATATAATTTTAAAAAGCATAAAAAAATAATAACTATATAAGTTAACTATATAACATTTTTATAAATAAAATAAAAATCTTTATTAATCTATATTAATAGCTAGATATCTAGGAAACTTAGTACACAGACATCTTTCTAAATATCCTAGAAGGTTAAGCAAATATGTACTATATGCATAACATAGGCCCTAGACATAACTAGAAGTATTTATATAACACCTTAAGCAGTTACTTTAACACTAATGTAAACTATAGCTAGTACTAGACAGACTAGATAATAATAACTTTTATATAATGCTAATAAAAGAACTTTAATAAAAGTTTATATAAAGTTTTTAAAATAACAATTAATAAGCTTACACTTATATAAAGGGCACTAAAAATAAAATTTTAAAAAGATGTTCTACTGCACACTACTATTATATAAGCCTGTTAAAGATAACTAGAACTAGAACATGCTATGTTTACTATTAAGCTTTTATGTAAAGCTTTATTTAGTAACTTATAAGTATTACTCTAAGTTACTATAAACTAAAAGGTAAACTAATACTTCTAGAAACTACCTAATGCATACTACATAGACTGCTAATATAACTCTGCATAATAAAAGTCTATATAACAAAAAAGAAGCTTCCCTCTGCATAGAAAAAGACAACATAGAAGATCTTTATCTAGGTTTAGGCCACAATCTAGAGACAACTATACATAGATAAAAAAGTGCTTTATCTGCTATAAGAAAGAATATTAGTTATTAAACTACTCTTATAATAACTATATATAAGCAAAGAACTAGTATGTTACCTTATATAAAAATTTTTATAATAAGACCTTATTATGTAAAGCTATTACCTTATATATCTAAGACTTTAAAAGTTACTCTAAGAAAAAGAATAATTTGCATAATATAAAGAAAATAAAATAAAAAGGTAAAAATGCTAAGAAAGCTGTTAACTACCTTACTTTTACTACCTATCTACACTATGTAACAGGAGAGGACATCTACAGCATTAAACCTAAAAAATATGCTAAGCAGTTAATCCTTAACAACTAATACTATATAGTATACTAAGGTAAACTATAAGACACAGGTGTAGTAAAGATCTTTACTGTTAGTAAGTCTTAACTTAAGGCGTACATATAAGAGAACTTATGTATAGAAATTAATTAGACACCTAGCTAAACAGATATTAGCTTTAAAGGCTAGATACTAAAAAAATTAATTAGTACTATATAAATCTAAAACTTAATTAGTCTAGTTACATACTATATTCTAGAGACTTTAACACTATTTCTACTATTACTAGTAAATGCTAACTAACTTAGGGCATACTTTAACAATATTTTAAATGTTATTATACATAAAGATAAAACTACTATCTCTATTATATAAAAATAAAGACACTTTTTTTTAATATTAGTTAAGAAGAATCTATGTCTGTCTTTACTAAATTAGAACTTTACTGCCTCTACTGCTAATTTAGACACCCCTACACAGAGAAACTTTAGAAGATGCTAACTAGCGCTAGCTATAACGTTAATGCTGCAGTGCTAGAAGAGATTAAAAAGTTCTGCCACCTTTGCTAATTATACAACTAGGCTTTATAAAGATTTAAGTTTATAATTAAGAATAACACTTACTTTAACTATAAAGTTATTATTAATGTTATATAAATTAACAATAAAGATATTTTATATATTATTAATATAGACATATTATTTTAGGCTGCTACATTTCTAAAATCTATGTCTACATAAGATACCTAGGATGCACTATGCAAATGCTAAATTAACACCTATTAAGAACCTCTAGACTACATTATGCATAACCCTAGTATAAACTTTGCTTTAGAGGATTTTTAAGCTTATGTAAAGATTATAGAAGCTATATGTAAGCAGATGCCTGTAGAAGTATATTAGGCAGTTAAAAAGGTTAAGTGCGCGCACACACCTCTCTAACAAGCGTTTAACATCCTAAAGACTAAGCTAGGTAACTGTACAGATAATAAGGCTATTCTGCAGATAGCAGTTAAGGCTCTAAACAACACAGCTAGCCTACATAGTTTAGTACCTACACTACTAGTCTTTAGAGCATACCTAAGAATTAACCTAAACTTTTTACTATTACTAGACATTATTACACAAGCAAGCGCAGTATAAAAGGTAATAAAGATACTTTAAAAGAACTATATAAAAGTAAACATTAATTATATAATTAACACTTATAATAGCCTTATAACTGTTAGATATGCGCACCTACTGTCAAGACAGGAGGAACGTTTGACGAAAGCTGCTACATAGTACGAGCAAT